>NC_090648.1:358908442-359135942 GCF_040937935.1 Hyperolius riggenbachi | reverse complement strand
TTTTTAATGAAATATTGACATCAAGATATTCTTCAGGTAAAAAAATAGTGTATGCAACTCAAGCCCCTCAGACTTTAGGCGCCTAGCCTTTGCTGCTCACTGAGACTGAGCTCAAGTTTCAGACACTATATTTTTTTGACAAGAAGAAGCAGGTAAAGCTCACAATATGCATTGTCTTTTTTTGTCCAATAAATGTACTATTCTTGCTCTATTTCCTCCACTGAAGTAGAATTGTTTATTTCATACTGCTTCTCAGCTGATTACAATTTATTGGGGTGCCTCCTCTCTCCTCGTTAGTTCCCCCTAATTATGGTCCTCTCCTGTGATATTAGATCAGTGGGCTTTTTGTTTGTGTTCCAGGGTGTGACCCACCATACAAAAAAGAAGATTCCTATATATCCGCGTGGAGATGGAATTCTCCACAATTTTCCAGCAATTCAGTTTTGTAAGTAGCGTTTCTTTTAACAATCATCCAATTCTCAGGAGTACTACACTACTGGCACTCCTGGTTTCTCTGTTCTTTTTTATTTTTTTGGTTCCTGAACTTCATTCTTTGAATTTAATTCACTGAATGCACCTATTGTTCAATAAATAACACTGCCACTGCCTATAAAGCGTGTCCTTGTGGCTGCAGCTCTGGCAATTTGAGTCCGCCAGGAGAAAAGCACGATATAAATGTTCTGTGTCTTGTCTAAATAAGAAGAAAGTGTTAAAGAGTACCAAAATCGATTACCGGAGCACATATGAGAAATGGGGGAGAATGCATGTATGGTGAGCCATCCTGATGCCCACCGCTCCCCCGTTCTCTTTTTTGCCCCCTCCACTTTTTCTAAATGCCCACCGGCACCCTCTTCCTGGTCCCCAGAGTTGGGCATCCCCGCATCTGCTCTGGTCTGGCTATGCACGTCCTACAGCATGCAACCGCTTCCGGGACACTCTCAGCTCACCATACATGTCTGCTCCCCCCGTTTCTCATATGTGCTTTGTCTCCGGTATCCTTTAAAAACCATAAAATGTACATAAAAGGCCTAATCTGTGTAAATAACAATGGAATCAAAATGCATAAATAACTGGCTTGTTGTTTTTTCAGCAGTTTGCCTCAAAATAAATGGTGTATATTTAGCTTATGAAACAATTTAGATTGTAAAGGGAATATAAGCTAACATTGTTATACACTGAGGCTATTATATCATTGTTAGTTTGTTACTAAAGGAAACATATTAATATGATACATATATAACCTTTTGATGTATTCCATTTGGTGGCGCAGCGGTATCTCTGTTCAGTGTGAGTTGTAAACACTACACTGTTAATCCTAACTACTTCCAGGATCCCCATTACTATGCTATTTTTAGCATCCAGGTTGTGATAGTCACCTGCAGCTGGAAATAAATATAAAGGTCAATGAGCTATTTTACAGGGAACTATGCAGTATATAGTTATAATTAATGCGGCTAAATGCTTACCTGTACAAAAGCCACCACTGTAAAAAGGGTGCGGGAGATAGCCGCTAGAAGAATATCGGCCCTGATAGTAAAATATTGGCAATATCATCTAACATGACCCAGTTCTCACTTGAACCCTCTCTCTATCAATGCCTAGCCCTGACCCACCACCTCAACTAGTGCCTAAGCCTAACTGAGCCCACTAGCCAATCCCTCCAACTGATGCCTAACCCTAATTGACTCTCCAACCAAGGCCTACCCCTAAGAGATGCACTGCTGCCAAATGCCTAACACTAACTGATTTGCCCCAATTGATGCCTAAATCTAATCATACCTCCTCTTACCCCGCAATCCCTGCCTATTCCATGCCGATTTCTGCTAATTATACACAACAGTAGATTGGGCACCTCCATAGGTACCTGGTATTTGGATGCTGGAGACACCTGATACAATTGCAGGCACTCAAGCTGCTTATTACACAAACTGTGTCTACAAATAGTGGGAATAAGGTGCTTGATATTTATACCCACAGTCTTGTATAGCAGGCAGCTCCGGTACCTATATTACCAGGTATAGCCACTAATCCAGGTTATTAACATGGGCGCCTATGGTGGAGCCCATCCTAGAGCAGCACCCTTTTACCTGTTTCTCTGCTAAATACCTGATATAGCTATCTTATAACCACAAACCCCCTAGCTCACAGCAGGTTGCAAACACATTAAAACAGCTATATGTGGTTTTCAAGGCATTTTCAAAATTGTTATTGTGAACTTAAGGTGACCACGCATCAGGCGACATGGCGGACAATCGACTATCTGATTAAATATTTATTGAATCAGATGAAAATCGGTGCCTCTAAAAGCATGCCCGGTTGACGATGCTACCAACTTCTGGCTGAAATTGGTCACATGTATCAATCAAACATGCTGCTAAATGTAGGACCGACTTGCTTGATGAGGTGTGTGGCGGTAACAGGGTGAGATATCTGATTGAGTGGCGATAACCCTGGTGCTGCCCCCCCCCCCCCCCCCCTCTTTGCCCAGTGCAGTATACTCTACTGGCTTCTTTGTTTCTCAAGCACAGTTCACATCTTCTTTGTGCCTCTATACACACAGATCTTCACTAATTGCCGGTTATTGTGACTGGGGTGTAATGTAAATTGAAGTGCCTACCACCACAAAAGTGTACACCTAAGAAATAAAATATCCCCAACTCATCCTAAACCACTTTATGCATTTCTCATTTGATAAAGTTAAGAGTGCATAAGATTCTGGAAGACGTACTGCTGTTTTAAAACTGCTAACTAATACTGAAACTAAGAATGATCAGTGGACACATTTTGTAAGAATTAATATATCTGTACTTCTTGTCCAACTTGATGTAGCAACTAAAAAAAATTGCAATATTTGTGATCAGGATAACAATAATATAGCTTTTAAAGATTGTTTTACATAGATATTTTAACATCTGAAATTGTAACCATGGCAGAAAGTTTTATTGTACATACAAAGAATTGTTAAAATTATTTAAAATAAATGAATGGTCAATTAATGCTATACACTTGCATTGTTTTTACTTCTGTATTAAAATACTGACTAGTCACTGGCATTCTTTGTAAATAGTCATCACCAGCCTTGTCCTCAATATTTCCAGATGTTATCAGTAAGGAATTGAAATGTACACCTTTCTGATCAGAAATAGGCTTACCATAGTGCTAATGAGGAATTGGTAACGGAAATCGGAAAACTGTGAACATATTACACTCAAAAGTCAAATTTTTAATTATTTTCGTGAAAATAAATGCAAAAAGAATATCAGCATTTTTGTTCATCACTGAGTTTAATAATGTTTTGAAATGGAAATATTTAGATTCAACTCAAAATACGAACTTACCAAAAAAAGTGCAACATATCACCAGCCCTGTGATAACTGCTCTATTCATGACTGCGTTTCAGTGTGATAAGGCTTCTGTAATTGCTAGATAGTCTGAGTTATTAATATCATCTCGGTTTGTTTATATTAGACGCATATTTCCATATTATATTACTAATGGATCCAGTGTGTTTGCTTTTCATGTTCTCCTGCTCCTTAACTTACTTTCAGTTTTTGGTATAGTAATATAATACCATTTTTTTATATTTATACACACGAATAAGAAAGCATTTGACTGTTTACACATTACTTAACATGGTGTATCTCCGCTCTTAAAAGATATCTGATTATGTACAGAAGCTCTTAAACTGCTCAAGAGGTATATACATAGAAATGATCCAATATCAATAAACAATGCTGAACTTTGTAGGGGCATTTTTGTACATGAAAGATAATGCGAATGGTTATTTGTTTCAAAAAGAAGAGAGAGACTAAACAAACAATCAATGAATCCAATACCCATTAGAATTTTCTTTTTGTGTGTACAAGGCGAAAGGCCAATTTTGGGAAAGACAATTAACCTACTATTAATGTTTTTGGGATGTGGGAGGAAACTGGATAGGAACAGTTAGTTTAGACGCTGTTGCGGCAGGTGTCTCATAGATGCCATTGCCTGGTGGTGGCTTCGCTGGAGGGTAGTGTAAAGGAAGAGAAGGGGGAGAATAGTGATAGGTGTTAGGGTGGTTAGTGTTAGGCACCGGGGGAGGGGGGGGGTAGTTTTAGGCACTAGGACTGGAGGGTTTATGTGTATATATTTTTTTTTTTAGTTAAAACAATATTTTATTATACAGTCATCTTAAATGGAATCTGAAGCAAAAAAACAAACAAAAACAAAACAAAACAAAAACAACATACTTAAGGAAGGGGGAGGGCTCTGGGTCCTATAGAGCCTTTCCATTCCTCTTTTCGTCCTGTTGTTCCTGCACTGGCTCCCCCCATTAGCAGTCTCTGACTAATCGGTTAGAGACTGCTTTCTTCCGCTGTAGGTGGGCTTTTGAAGTCTTCGGGAGCACTTAGGCTCCCAAAGATGGGCCACTGCATACTGCGCACGAGCGAGAACGCTCTTTCGCACACTTGTGCATGTGCAGTACACCCATGAAGATGCACCCTCTTCAGGAGCACTCGGGCTCCCGAAGATTTCCGAAGCCTCCAGCGGCAGGAAATCTGAATGGAGGAGCCTGCGGAGGAATGAGAGGATGAGGAGAGGAGCAGGAAAGCTTAGTGCTTTCCATTTTTTTTAGGTATCTTTTTTTTTTTTTTTTGCTTCAGATTCATTTTAAACATATTGGGTCTGTTGCACTTTAGTGTGATAAAGTTGCCATGCGCTGGAAGCGCACGGCAATTTTACCTTTATTAATGCGCTGGGAGCAACTGATGCATTACAAAGCAGCGAAGTTGCACTCTTTAGTGCCACGGGCGTTAACGTGGTAATGCATGTGTTGCTATGGTAACATGCTTTTCACCAGGCATAGCAAAGTGTGAATTAACTAGAAAATGCCTGCAGTGCTGAAGAATGAATGTGATGTGCTTCCCCAGCATTAAAAATAGTAAAATTGCTGTGCACTCTTTGTGCATGGCAACTTTACTGCACTATAGTGCAAGTGCATCAAACCCCTCATCCCAATCAGTAGCTGATATACCCCCTTTTCCACAAGAAATCTATTCCTTTTCTCAAACAGATCACCAGGGGGCTCTGTATGGCTGATATTGTGGTGAAACCCCTCCCACAGTGTGATGTCATGGTCCTGCCAGTTTCCTATCTGTAAAGCTCATTGCATTGTAGGAAATAACAACTGTTTCTAACTGCCAAAAAAAGCAAGCAGCATCTCCTTCCACTGACATCACCTGTCAGCAGTAAAAATTTCACCATGTGATAAATGTCAGAATGTAAATCAGGGAGAGGGAAGATTTTTCAGTGGGCAAACACTGACTAAATCATTTATACATAATTATCTTAAAAATGAAGCACTATTTTTTACTACATTATTTTCACTGGAGTTTTTCTTTAAGAGTACTTCCAATTATCAGCTACAATCTTAGTTATAGGAAAGGTTGCCTACATTTCATAAATGGAGTTAAAGAGACTCTGAAGCCAGTTTAAAAACGTCTTTGTACCTTATATTTATCTGAGGCATGTTTGCCCCTGTTAAAATGCCGCTATCCCGCGGCAGAACGAGGGGTCTTTACCCCCCAAATCCCCTGGGCACACTCGGGGAGCACTTCCTGTAGAGGCAGAGTTTTCAGCAGCAGCTCTGTCTCCACCCGCCCCTATCAGCGCGTATCTCCGCCTCCACCCGCCCCTCTCATTCTTCCTTCACTGAGAGGGGCGGGGGAGAGGCGGAGAGCCCCGGCTGATAAACGCGCATGGAGGCAGAGCTACAGCCGAAAGCTTTGCCTCCATGAGCAGCAAAATCCACGACCAAGAAAGTCGTGGATTTTGCAGGGGGAGTTTGGGGGGTTAAGACTCCTCGTTCTGCCGCAGGATAGCGGCGTTGTAACAGGGGCAAACATGCCTCATATAAATATAAGGTAAAAAGCCAGTTTGAAACTGGCTTCAGAGTCTCTTTAAAGGGTAAACATCCAGTACAATACAATATATTGCAAAAACCATGCGTACCATAGTGACTATGATTACTTCTTATTGGAATTCCGAATGGCAAAACCTTATAAAAATGCAGTATACCAATAATAAAAAAATAAAAATCTGTTAGTACAGAAGTAAAATTTCAATTAGAAGGGAGTTGGAAGGAAGAAAAAGGAGGGCAGCCTTTGTATATAAATATATAAATACATTTACACCCCCACTTAGTGTTATTAAGAAGGCACCAATTATCATGCTTGATACAAGGCGTATACACTGAGGCTCAGATAATCGTAGTCAAAACGTAAGCTAGGGTCATACATGTGAGATCAGATGGCTGCGGTACAATAGGCTGAGACAAAGGCTAGGTCGATAATCAGGCTAGGGTCATACACGAGATATCAGATGGCTGCGGTACAATAGGCTGAGACAAAAGCTAGGTGGATAATCAGGCTAGGGTCATACACGGGTGGTCAGATGGCTGAGGTACAATAGGACTAGGCAAGAGAATGGTCAGTAAGGCTATGGTCAAAACTAAAGTCAGTCATTAACTTGAACACATACATATACAACCTTGAGATTAGACCCTAATATTAAGTGAGCTCATTTACTTTATCAAGGTCAGCCCACCCAATACCCAAGATTCAATTTCTTAAAGTGTCCAATGTCTGTAAGGATAAGATAACATCCTCTAATGTCTCTCTTTCACATGAGAGAAGTGAAATAGTTGGTTAAAATATGTTCTTATGTTCTTATGTCTTATGTTGGTTTCTTACTCGCAGCAATACTAATACACCAGGTTAGACAACACTATTGTTCACTAGCTAAAGTTAACATGTGTATATATACCATGATCTCTACGATATTTTATTAAGATATAAAAAAAGCTTAGAATTGTTAACTTGTCTCTGAACTTTCTATAGCTCGCCTCTCCCTGTACACTGGTATGGATTAGGTGAGGCAAGCATCGCCTTATATTTTCACTACTTGTATTATTGACCTTTACAATCTGTTTCCTGGTTCGCGTATGTAAAGTTGTTTTGTTTTATTGTTGTCCTGTTGTATGTTCTATATCAGGGATGTCAAACTGGTCCTTCCAGGGCCGAGGTCCTCACACATTTTTGACACAGCTCAAATTAACTGATGGGTCCGAATCAGGAAAGGTGTGGTCCATCAGGTAGAACACATTCCTCTTTTTCTTAGTCCATCCTAAACACTGGCATAGATCTGGCCCTCCAGGCCTGGAGTTCGACACCTGTGTTCTATATACAAAATGCTTCAATAAAAATTGTCAAATTAAAAAAAACAAAAAATCTAAAGTCAGTCAGGCAGTCGCATTAATATACAATCACAATAATAATACAATAATATCACAGAGTGACAGAGTGCCCAGCACCAGCAAACTGATTGCTCACGGGCAGTGAGCAACTGAAACAGCACTGCTAAAATACATTCAGTCACCCAATCAGCCCCACACACAACAACCAATCATCGAGCAGAATCCCTGCCTATGCGTTAGCTGATCTAAACTATCAGCTGACGCTATGATCGCCGTTGTCTCAGGGCATAAGACCGGCTCTGAGACGCGTGCACCCGCCTAGAAGGATGGACGGGCTGCGCACGCTCACTCACCACCACAGGGGTGCTGGGGATGCCGCCGGGAGAATCGGAAGGGGAAGCTCGCAGCTGAACTCCACCCCAGCCAATGCTGGAACCGATGACAGGTGAGTCCCTTACACCAGTAAATGCTCTGTGTCTGCAAAATGTTTGAAATTCTATGATGATCAGCTAGCCCTTGTGTGTTCAGACACATATTTAAAATATCTCTGGAACACCAATGGTCCCTGCCTGTTTTTAACGCTCAACCATTGTCCAGTAACTAAAAAAAAACTTACATGTCTAAATGACTATAGCCCTGTTGCCATAATATAATTGATGCATAATCTTGCTGGGAAACAGGAAGTAGAGAGGAGCCAGCTGCTGAGAAGAAGCATTAATGTATGGAGCAGGTGAGAGATTTACAAAACGTCCTGCTGCTCTAGTACTCTGCTTCTGCAAGGGAACACAGGAGGGGCACATGAAGGATGAATGAGATCTCCCCCCCCTGCACCCAGTGTTGCCCTCCTCCCACCTAGTGTCACCCTCCACACAGGCATAGTTACATAGTTATTTGGGTTGAAAAAAGACATACGTCCATCGAGTTCAACCAGAGAACGAAATACAACACCAGCCTGCTCCCTCACATATCCCTGTTGATCCAGAGGAAGGTGAAAAACCCTTACAAGCAGGGGAGGACTGGGACCTTTTAACCTGGGGGGACAACACAAACTAGAGGCCCGTTTCACGGCATCCCCAGCCCAAAGCCATATCTTTCTTGTGTGCAAATCTTCAAATTGTGATGACTAACAGCCCCAGCCACACACACACACACACACACACACACACTATGTACCTGATGCCTAACCCCATTTCTCCGCACAATCTACCTGTCTGTGTCTGATGCCTAACCTTAAAGGAGTTATCAGGCTTTTTTTTTTTATAAAAATAAGTGCTACTTACCCAGGGCTCATCCAGCCCCAAGCTCCCAGCATGTCTCTTGCTGCAGCTCTGCAGTCAGCTGTTCGCTGCCGCTGCCTCCCAGCCCCCGGCGATGATGTCAGGCCAACTGCGCCTGTGCGAGCAGCGCTGTCAATCACCGCCACATAGACCAGAGCGTACTGTGCAGACGCTGAACTACTGCGCCTGTGCAGTACACTCCACAGGTCCACGTGGCGGTGATTGACAGTGCTGCTCGCACAGGCGCAGTCCAGGCCGACATCCAGATCGGACTGGTGCCATCGCCGGGGACTGGGAGGCAACGGCAGCGAATGGCTGACTGTAGAGCTGCGGCGAGGGACATGCTGGGAGCGTGGGGCTGGAGGAAGCCCCGGGTAAGTAGCACTTATTTCATTAAAAATGCCTGATAACTCCTTTAAACAACCCCCCCCCCCCACACACACACACACAAACCTACCTACCTGGTGATGCCTAACCCCACTCCTGCCCACCCACCATACAAACTACTTGTCTGACACCTACCCCCCCCCCCCCTCCAACTACCTGTTTGACAGTGCCTAACTGCCTGCCTCCCCCCTCCCCTGCCGCCAATCACACCACAAGAAGAAAAAACATTCCCCTCAGGCCAGGGTCAGAATGGGGATGATTATCACACAAAAAAAACCTCAGAGGGCAGTAGCAGGCAGGCAGCAAAGTGTGAGTAACTCAGTGACAAGAAGGGAGAAGAAGTACAGAAACAAAATTTATAAAAACCACCTTCTCCTCTGGCAATCTGGACCCGACCTCCTCTATCCTCCTGTCTCCTCAGTCCTACACCTCCTCCTCCTCCACAGCAGCAAGCAGCTATAGGTGGCATCTCCGACTCTCAGCCCCCAGAGTGTCCGACTCCTCCAGCCAGCACAGCCAGCCTGCCACTCATAGCCGCAGCTCCAGGCCCCCAGCCCCCCCAGCACAGAAAGCTGAAGAGTGAGACAGCTCACTCCGACGACACCTCAGGCACAGCAGCACAGGGGAGGACTGTGTCCGACTCCTCCAGCCAGCCACTCGTAGCCACAGCTCCAGGCCCCCAGCCCCCCCAGCACAGAAAGCTGAAGAGTGAGACAGCTCACTCCGATGACACCGCAGGCACAGCAGCACGTTGTGGGCGGCAATGGCTCCAGGCGGGGGGCAGAGTCAAGCAGGATCAACCCACCGGGCCGGAGAGGATCTAAGCTATTTGTGTCCTTGTGCCGCTCACATCCACCGCAGGCGCAGCCACGCACAAGGGCACACCACGGCCGGCCGCCTCAGCCCCTTCTCTGATTGGATACTTCAACTTGCCGGGAAATATCGCGCGAGGTTGCGATCCCCACTGCGAACCTTTCACCTGTGGTATGTCTGCGGCCGCTGCGTATAGCAGCGGCTGGCCCTAATTACTTAAGATTCGGGCGGCCCGGGGGGCAATTGCCCCCCGTCCCCCTGGGCCAGTCCTCCCCTGCTTACAAGGCATGGTCCAATTACCCCGAAAAGGGAAAAAATTCCTTCCCAACTCCAGATGGCAATCAGATAAAATCCCTGGATCAACATCACTGGGCATTACCTAGTAATTGTAGCCATGGATGTCTTTCAATGCAAGGAAAGCATCCAACCCCAACCAGTGTCACCCTCCCCACCCAGTGTTATCCTCCTACCACCCTCCTCACCTATTTTTACCCACTTCCCACCCAGTGTCACCCTCCCCCCCACTCAATGTCTCCCTACCCACTCTGTCATCTTACCCCTACCCAGTTTTACTTCCTCCCTCCAGCCCCTCTCAGCAGCTCCCCCCCCCCACACACACACACCAGCAACCAGTGGGGGGAACTTTTGATGCATCTATGTCTGAGGTAACATTTGCTGCATTTCGTATATGCAGGGTATGTGCACTCCATATGTGTCATAGGTACGTTTGCCGCATTTCACGTTTGCTGCATTTCATTATGTGTGGAAGGTAATGTTTACTTAATTTTAACATGTGTGGGAGGTAATTAATGACTGGCACATTTCACATTTGCTGCATTTCATGTGTCAGAGGTAAAGTTTGCCTTGCATGTGTGGCAGGTAAATTTTGCTGCATTTCATGTGTTGGAGGTAATGTTTGCCTCATTGCATGTGTCTGGGGTATTGTTTGCTGCATTTCATGTGTTGGAGGTAACGTTTGCCTCATTGCATGTGTTAGAGGTAAAATTTTCTGCATTGTGTGTGCTGGAGGTAATGTTCACCTAATCGCATGTGTCCGAGGTAACATTTGCTGCATTTATTATTTGATGGTCACAGTGACAGCATTTGCTACTTTGGTGTTATTGTTGTAGCATTTGGCACTTTGGAGACTCATTATTACTAGATGGTATGCTAATAAATTAACCAAAAGAAATACAATGACATGAAAATTGATATATTTTTCTGGCCACTTTATTAAGTACATCTTGGTAGTACTGATTTTGAACCCTTTTTGCCTTTCAAACTGCCTTATTCTTAAAGCAGATCTTGGGTATAAAAACTGTGTAATAAATTTGTAATAAAATAAACATTTCACCTGGTTCCTTATTGTCCCCAGATGGCAACCTTCTAATTTCCGCAGCTCCCTGACACTTTTTATTGGTTGAAAAAGGAATTTTTTTTTTCATCCCCTGACACAAGATACCCATGACCTGGGACCCTGGAAATACTTCCAGGTTATAGCGGAATAAATTATACAGTAATTTAATAATAGTATTAAGGAACAATAACAGTGTGAAGGATTGCGGAATAGCCACCGCGTGCTCTGACGGCGTGGCGGCTATTTCCGCGTCTAGTCCGGCGGTTTATGCGCGGCGACAAGTGTCTGATCTGGTGCAGCCTTCTTGTGCACATAGGCTGAGGAATACACGCGCACGCGGAAAGGCAGAAGCTTTATGGGAAGCAGAGATGGATCAGCTGACTCCCTTGGTCAGCTGATCCCAGGATGTATGCGGATTGGCAGAAAGGGACTGGGCGGCGCTGATCAGCGCTGCACTATATAACCACTTGTCCCTCAGTCTCACGTTGTCTGCCGTTGCGAATGCTTTATGTGTTAGCACACAGACCTCAGTCAGATTCTACAGTGTGTGAGAACCAGGACGGACCTGGGAATTCACACTGAGCTAGAATACTCTTGCATGTTATGTTATGCTATAGACTAGTTCCGGGGTGTTGTGACTACGGACCTCACACCCAAGTCTAGGAAACTGTGTCAATGCTATATTATGCTATAGACTAGTTCCAGGGTGTCGTGACTACGGACCTCACACGCAAGACTAGGGAACTGTGTCAATGCTATGTTATATTATAGACTAGTTCCAGGGTGTCGTGACTATGGACCTCACACCCAAGACTAGGGAACTGTGTCAGTGATATGTTATGCTAGTTCCTGGGTGTTGTAACTACAGACCTCACACCCAAGACTAGCACTGTGTACCCGTACTACTTTAGCACGTCCCTAGGGTGTAGAGAGCCAGGATCTCTCATCCAGTAAGGGCAAGTTTGTTCATTTAGCAGCAGGGCATCCTGCAATCAAGCCCAGGCCCCTCTCCTAGGGAGCCTTGGCCTTTAGGGATTCACCTAGAGCCTGTGGTGAATTCCCTTCTTCTTTCTACCTCCAGTTCCTCTGGCGGTTCTCGCTCAAAGTGTTATTGTTACTCCGTACACTCATATCTTAGGTGTCCAGAGGTTAGACATACCTGAATTATTAATGATTCTGCAGATCATCCATAATCCGGTGTATATCTGCATTACTGGTGATTCTGCAGATCACCAATAATCAGATTCTCTCTGCGTGTTGACACCGATCGTTACATACAGGCATAAGAGTGGGGAGATTATGTAAACTTACTAATTGATTGCAGGCAATGTGGCTGCTGCATCATGTGGCAGCTCTCTCTGTGCTGTCTGTGCTGCGGGAGGGGGCGGGAGGGGAGGTGGGGGGGGATGAGCAGTCACACATGACGTTAGAGCAGGGGAGGGGAAGGCTGAAAACTACTGGCAACATTATGCCTCCTCCTCCAGCACCAAATATTTGACTTTTTAGAGAAATATCACAATATCACAATGGTATATGCTAGGCTGGCTTCAGCATGTAGCATTGTAGTGTATTTTGTTGGTGGTATAATGGTGTGGATAGCTGCCTACCAAGCGGTAGGCCTGGGTTTGATTCCTGGCCAATGTATGTGAGTTTGCTTTTGACATCCTAAAAATCCCTAAGCAAGCTCATTTTTCTCTTGGATATATCACAATGGTACATGCTAGGTTGGCTTCAGCATGTAGCATTGTAGTGTGTTGTGTTGGTGGTATAATGGTGTGGCTAGCTGCCTACCAAGCGGTAGACCTGGGTTTGATTCCTGGCCAATGTATGTGAGTTGGCTTTTGACATCCTACAATTCCCTGGAAGACAAGATCCTCCTCCTCCACCTCGGGAGGATTGGGTGGAATTTGGAAGTCTGTCGAGCAGAAATTCCTATTTATAGGCAAAAATCCGTTTGGTGGCAAAAAAAAATTTGCATGCCGCGGAATTCCACATTTTTCAGCGGAAATTCCACCATAGCGATATAGCAATTCCATTCCATCACAACGGAACCGGAATCGGCAAATTCCGGCCAGAATCGCGGAAATCTTAATTCAGCGGAATCCAGCGACCATCCCTAATCCACACGGCTTCACTTCTGGGCAGATCAGAGGGAGGGAGAATGAAGCGGAGGGTAGGCGGACACCGCATTGGAGGACAGAGGAGGGAGGAAGAGGAGCAAGGGCAGATACTGCATTCCACATTGGTTAGGGGATGGAGGAGTGAGGACGAGGAGGGAGGAGGAGGCGGGGCACACACGGCCATTGATGACCAGACGTTCCGCGGACGGGACGTCCGCTGGCCAACCCGGGATGCTTTCCGGGACATATCTGAGGCCGGGACAGGGCACCCAGAACGCGGGACACGTCCCGGGTAAAGCGGGACGTCTGGTCACCGTAATTGTCTGCATAACCACGATGAGAATCTCTGGTTTTACCACATAATGGGGGAAACTGTGAAACTCAGGGTACTGCCTTAGAATTACATTACAGTTAGCTCCACCTGCATTATGTCATGGCCACACTAATTTTTCGCTGTGATGTGCTTTGCACACCTCACGCCTTTCCTTATTTGGGGGGTGTTGTTTGTAAAATAATCAGCACTGGGTGTCAAATAATACCCTAGCTACGCCATGCATATTTTTACTTAAAAGTATAACCAAATATAAGCAATCAATTAAAATTAGGCATCAAATCAAAGAATTATTAAAACAGTAAAATAAAACATAAAATCCAAGATGAATAAAATGGACAATAAAAACTACTATGGATTCTATGGAGTAATATCTAGAAATTACAGCACTCTGTTGCCATCTAGTGTTTAAAATAGGCACAGAATAAATCTAAGGATCATTAATGAAACAGTTGAAGTCCCAGTCAGTGGAAGAGATAACCTTGCAAATGGAGGATGTGTATAAGGAGAGAGTAGGGAGCCGAGTACCAAGCCTTGGGGGACTCCCCCTAAGAGGTATTTGGGCATGGATGAGGACTAATTGAAGGAGGTTGTGAAGAAGCTGTTGGAGAGGTAGGATGAGAGCCAGGCCAGGGCGATGTCAGGAATGGAGGGACTGGAGGAGTAGGGGATGGTCCACTGTGTCAAAAGCTGCTGATAGGTCAAGGAGGAGGAGAATGGAGTATTTGCCTTCAGATTTAGATAATGCGAGGTCATTGACTACTTTGGTGAGAACTGTTTCAGTTTAGTGGGCTGGCCAAGATCCAGATTGCAGCCGGCCCAGCAGGGACCCTTGGTTTACCACTCAGGCTGACATGGAGAGTTTTTTATAGACCCTAAGCTGTTCACTGTACAGTGCTGGTGCCCAGAAACAGTTAACTGTTGGTTACTGGTCATGCGGGGGCACTCAGGGGGGCACAGTGATTCCCAGAGGGGCCGCAGCATGCCCCAGTGTAGCACCGCCAATGGTCCCAGTCAGTATTAAGACCTAATGGGTTCACTGAATCAAGTTGAAATACTCATTGGCATTCCAGTTTGAACAAATCACTTACTTTATTCTTATCTCTCTAGTGGAGGCTAATCCGGTCAATAATACAAAACCTAAGTTCTCAGTCACACTACACAAGTCGCTGTGCACATTTCAGCAGCTCGTATACTGTGCAGTATGAAAGGATATCAGAAAGTGCATAGGGTGCACTGTTTGGCGTTACCACTTATACGCTGAGCAGCAATGGGTTATCACACTGCTGCATGCATTTTTGTAAATACGCAGCACTGTTTCATTTAGCAGGGGTCAACATGATGGGGTTTTGCTGCCCAGGTGTTAAAGAAGTTTAGGCAAGCATGGGTTACTGTGTCTGTATCATTGTTGCTGGTTTTAACCCTTTCCAATCCCTTTTCTTGATCACTCACTTCCCCCACTCACTTGGAGCAGACTTACTTCCTCCCTCCAAAAGACACACATACATCCCCATAAAATCATTTAGCAACAACAACTAGTCTCTGTGGCACAATTGATAGTGCATGTGGCTGTAAACCAAAAGGTTGGTGGTTCAAGCCCACCCAGGGATGGCTTTGTGTTTTGTGAAGGGAACTAATGTACCCTTCTTAAACTTGAAGATTGTATACAGATGTAAGCAGACTGCAGAGTGGTGCAGCAGGAGTGTGCTGGGCCCATAACCCAGAGGTTGATGGATCAAAACCATCCTCTGCTAGGTATTTCATTTTTGCACCTCGCTTTATCGCATGGGCAAAACGGTTTCCATAACCCTGTAAAGTGTTATAAGGGCCCTGCCATAACATAGATATTACGGTAGCTAAGACTACTCCTGGGCTTTTCTTGTGGTTGAAGAGATGAGTGAACTGTGACACCACACTTAAAAAAAAAAAAAACACAGCAAACAGCAAACAGAGAAGCTTCCCCATATTGGAGCATTGGATTTGGTAAAGTCTTAAGCTAATGTGTTGACTCACCACACAGCCCTGCACCCGGCATGTGTCTCATATGGATTTTCACCGTGATGTTGCGCTCAGTCCCCACTTTCTTGTTTGGGTTGCTGACCATACACAGAGACAAGTCCCAGTCACGTATATAATGCACACAAATGGCCGCGCCAGAAATCCGTAACAGCTCTTGCAATCCGAGATCCTTAAAAATATGAACACAACAAACCACAACTTCTCATAGTGAGTATTGCCTCATCAGTGACACCCTTGTGCATAAACACACACTGCGGGACCCTGATGAGTCACAACCCATAACGTGACGAAACACGTAGGGCGGAGCTTGGAGGACGCACGCTGTAATACCATTCATCTTAGGAGACGCGGCCTGGGCATGTGAGAGGTGACCGGAGCTGGCGGTGATGTGGTATTGTGATATGTGATATGCTATTACGCAAGTCTATTTTATGTACGCAGCTTTTTACGTGGGGGCCATTGGGCTTTTGTTAAAACTTTTTTACGCTATGAGAGTTCTCTTGATGTTTTTAAAGGCTCCGCAGGTCGGATATTTCGGATATTTTATGATATGCAATACTATCAAGAAATCCTCTGGTGAGCAGGGAAAGCAAGGGGGGGGGGTGTGATCCCCTAGTAACCCTGGTGACAGTAACCTCTTTTCCTCACGCAGTGTGTGTTTATGCACAAGGGTGTCACTGATGAGGCAATACTCACTATGAGAATTTCTGGTTTGTTGTGTTCATATTTTTAAGGATCTGGGATTGCAAGAGCTGTTACGGATTTCTGGCGCAGCCATTTGCATGTGTCTCATATGACTGTCTATAAGTAAGCTTTAGGTTAGCAGGAATGGTTGCATGGCCACCTAGCTTTTCATCCTTCCCACCCTTGCCCTGGAATCTTCCAGACTTCAAAGTGCTGTCCTTTGCTGTGTGTGTGATTGTTGGTATAGTGGTGAGCATAGCTGCCCTCCAAGCAGTGGACCTGGGTTTGATTCCTGGCCAATGTATGTGAGCTTGCGTTTGACATACTACAAATCCCTGCAAGACGAGAGAGTGGTGGTGGTCCTTTTTGCTATTGAACTTGTAATCCAGATTCGGATATCTGGGAGAAATCTGCGGATATCCGGGTCGGCGGTGAAACTATCAGCAGTTAGCTATCCGGATATCTGCCCAACTATCCGGAATCCGGATCCGGCTGGATAGGGTAAAAATGGTCGTAAATCCGAATTAACTGGATACCCGAAATCCGGATGAGCATCCCTGCGTGATATGTATCCCCTGCTGACCTGTTCTATATCCCTCTGCTCAACTGCTGTGATGTGTACCCCCTGCTGTAATTTGTATCCCCTGCTCACCTGATGTGATGTGTAGCCGCTGCTGTAATGTGTATCCCCTGCTCACCTCATGTGATGTGTACCCCCTGCTGTAATGTGTATCCCCTTCTCACCTCATGTGATGTGTACCCCCTGCTGTAATGTGTATCCCCTTCTCAACTCATGTGATGTGTACCCCCTGCTGTAATGTGTATCCCCTTCTCAACTCATGTGATGTGTACCCCCTGCTGTAATGTGTATCCCCTGCTCACCTCATGTGATGTATAGCAGGGCTGTAATGCGTATCCCCTGCTCACCCCATGTGATGTGTACTGTACCCCCTGCTGTAATGTGTATCCCCTGCTTACCTCATGTGATGTGTACCCCCTGCTGTAATGTGTATCCCCTTCTCACCTCATGTGATGTGTACCCCCTGCTGTAATGTGTATCCCCTTCTCAACTCATGTGATGTGTACCCCCTGCTGTAATGTGTATCCCCTGCTCACCTCATGTGATGTGTAGCCCCTGCTGTAATGCGTATCCCCTGCTCACCCCATGTGATGTGTACTGTACCCCCTGCTGTAATGTGTATCCCCTGCTCACCTCATGTGATGTGTACCCCCTGCTGTAATGTGTATCCCCTTCTCACCTCACGTGATGTGTATCCCCTGCTGTAATGTGTATCCCCTGCTCACCTCATGTGATGTGTAGCCCCTGCTGTAATGTGTATCCCCTGCTCACCTCATGTGATGTTTATCCCCTTCTCACCTCATGTGATGTGTACCCCCTGCTGTAATGTGTATCCCCTGCTCACCTCATGTGATGTGCAGCCCCTGCTGTAATGTGTATCCCCTGCTCACCTCATATGATGTGTACCCCCTGCTGTAATGTGTATCCCCCTGCTCACCTCATGTGATGTGTACCTCCTGCTGTAATGTGTATCCCCTGCTCACCTCATGTGATGTGTACCCCCTGCTGTAATGTGTATCCCCTGCTCACCTCATGTGATGTGTACCCCCTGCTGTAATGTGTACCCCCTGCTGTAATTTGTATCCCCTGCTCACCTCATGTGATGTGTAGCCGCTGGTGTAATGTGTATCCCCTGCTCACCTCATGTGATGTGTACCCTCTGCTGTAATGTGTACCCCCTGCTCACCTCATGTGATGTGTACCCCCTGCTGTAATGTGTATCCCCTGCTCACCTCATGTGATGTGTAGCCGCTGCTGTAATGTGTATCCCCTGCTCACCTCATGTGATGTGTACCCCCTGCTGTAATGTGTACCCCCTGCTGTAATTTGTATCCCCTGCTCACCTCATGTGATGTGTACCCCCTGCTGTAATGTGTATCCCCTGCTCACCTCATGTGATGTGTACCCTCTGCTGTAATGTGTATCCCCTGCTCATGTGATGTGTACCCCCTACTGTAATGTGTATCCCCTGCTCACCTCATGTGATGTGTATCCCCTGCTGTAATGTGTATCCCCTGCTCACCTCATGTGATGTGTACCCCCTGCTGTAATGTGTATCCCCTGCTCACCTCATGTGATGTGTACCCCCTGCTGTAATGTGTACCCCCTGCTGTAATGTGTATCCCCTGCTCACCTCATGTGATGTGTACCCCTTGCTGTAATGTGCATCCCCTGCTCACCTCATGTGATGTGTACCTCCTGCTGTAATGTGCATCCCCTGCTCACCTCATGTGATGTGTACCCCCTGCTGTAATGTGTTCCCCTTCTCACCTCATGTGATGTGTACCCCCTGCTGTAATGTGTAGCCCCTGCTCACCTCATGTGATGTGTACTCCCTGCTGTAATGTGTATCCCCTGCTCACCTCACATGATGTGCAGCCCCTGCTGTATTGTGTATCCCCTGCTCACCTCATGTGATGTGCAGCCCCTGCTGTAATGTGTATCCCCTGCTCACCTCATGTGATGTGTAGCCCCTGCTAACCTGTTGTGATGTGTAGCCCCTGCTCACCCTGATGACACAACCTGGCTGCTCTGCTAGCCTGGATCTGCTAAGCTCACTGTGATCAGCATGCACTCTAACTTTTCATGCTATCAGGACAGTAACACAGTTGGAAAGTTGTGAGGGCCACACTGCAAGGTTGCTATGAGGACGTATTACTCTTTCTGAAAAAATTGTGGTTAGGAGTGTGTCTGTGTTGCAGGTGTTGTGCATGGCCTAATTTCTGTAACAATTAGCACCTGATCTCACTTCTCTCTCTCCCTCTCTCTAGCTATACTGGTGGGCATCTTATACTAAAGGGCTGCATCTGACTACCTACTTTCATCTGGCTAATTAATACTGGGCAGCATCTCTGTCCACCGCATCGCAACAGTGTGCCCAAATCTGGGGGAGGGGGGGGGCTAGAAACTGCACTGGTTATCAGCTTGCAGGCTTTTGTCCCTTTCAGACCAGGGACCAGGTCAGAAGCAGGCTCTTTGTCCAAAGGGATCCTGTGGCTGGAAGCAGGATATCAGGAGCAGCTGTCTGGTTTGTAGCCGTTGGTGTCCTAGCACTGGCTGTAACACCAGAGCTGCAGGCACCTGTGGACTGTATAAGACTCAATCCCTGAGCAGGGAGAGTCTCCTTCCTGAAAAGTTAGCAATCCACACACTGCTCTGTTCAGATGCACCACAGTTGTGGCTGGGTGGTGAGCAGTAGCACTGAAGTGGCTGAAAGAAAGCACAGGAGACCGGTGCTGGAAGTAACTGATTTTTTTTAATTAATGTAACAAATACAACTAGTTTTAGGAGACCATTCCTCCTTTCCTCAGGCAGGTCTGCAGGGTGCGACCTAGAGTTTTCTCCAATGTGGTTTCAGATTTTCCCAATTGCCTGGGAGTTGCCCTCAATTGCCTGGGAGTTGATCTGGGAGTTGCCCTCAACATGGCTTCTGAGCATGTCCAGAAATCAGTGTTTCAGCAGACAGATGCAATGCTGATCTGCAAAAGTATTTGGTGGAGTTGTAGGCCCCCTCCATGTGAGTATCCCACGTGTTTATGTATTGCATATCCTACTTTTAGGACACTTGAGTAGGAGTCATGGTCAGGGCACTTGGCATGCTGCAGAGGCTTTATGTTCATTTGTTTATATACAGACTAATCCTGTTTTTAATAACAATTGGAGAGAGGTTTTTATTTTTTGCAGTTCTTCTGGAGATGACCCCAATTTTTTTTGTGTGGTTTTAAGTTTTCCATAGCTGCCTATTTGATAGTCACCCGCAGCATGGTGTGTCTTGAGAATTACAATGGGCACGAGTCTAGTTTAGAGAACCCAGCAGGAAACCTTATAGGGAACAGTTTTCCAATTACAGCTCCCTCCACAGCACAAAGCATTGTGATTTACCTAATTGTGTGGGTATAGTTTACTACAACCTGTCTGAAGCTTAGCAGTTTGAGAGGGTGCTGTCCACCCAGTTAGTGATATTTTCCTATGAGGTTTCCAACTGTGGATCCCTTAAAGAGAGTCTGAAGCGAGAATAAATCTCGCTTCAGACCTCATAGATATCCCGCGGCTTAACGGGGGTCCCTGATCCCCCAAATCCCCTCCGTAATGCGGGGGAGCGCTTCCTGGTTGGGGCAGGGCTAACCACCGCAGCCCTGCCCCACGCGCGTCTATCCGCCTCTCCCCCACCCCTCTCAGTCTTCCTTCACTGAGAGGGGCGGGGGAGAGGTGGCGATGCGCCGCTGACAGACGCGACTTGAGGCAGGGCTGCAGCCGTTAGCCCTGCCTCCAGGAGCGACCAAGTCTGCGACCAAGTGTCGCAGTAGGGGGTTTGGGGGTCAAGGGACCCCCGTTTAGCGGCGCTATTGCGGCGGTTTGATCTATGATCTCTGAAGCGAGATTTATTCTCGCTTCAGAGTCTCTTTAAAGTAAACTAACACATTGGGCACTATTCACAATCATTTTCTGCATGCAGAAATGCACTTGGGATACATTCCCAGGGCCGGGCCGAGGCAGAGGCTGGAGAGGCTCCAGCCTCAGGGCGCAGTGTAGGAGGGGGCACACAATTCATTCAGCTGTCATTCCCAATTGTGTTTGAAGCAGAAAGAAATAAGAAAAGGGGATACATGACAGTGACTGCAAGCCAGATAACTAGAGATTAAGGTGTTGGGGAGGTTGGGGGCCCTGGAGCACCTATAAGTCTAATAGCAATCAGTGTGTGAAGGCTGGGGTGGGAGGGATGGAGGGGCGCACTTTGCTGTCTCAGCCTTGGGTGCTGAAGGACCTTGTCCCGTCTCTGTACATTCCTGACTAAAATAAGACTTCTTGACATTAACAAAATTTTACACATGATTATTTACCGCATGCGTAAAATTTGTACGCGTTGTTTACCCGCATGCGTAAAAAGTGCGGCAAAAGTCGATAATTCCCACAAAAAATTGAAATTCACAAACAAAAAGGTGCGCATTATTCCTGACTTAACTACTGATTTTATATCACCTACTAGTACTTGGTGATATATTTTGCTTCCCAGCCTTGAGTGTTGTGTTTGCTGGACTTTATTTAATTTTAATTATTTTTTTGACCATTTTTTTATGCCACTTTTTTATGCATGGTTTCCACATGTTTACTATGTAATTACGCATGTTTCCCCAATTTTAATAACGCATTGTTCCCGCATGCGGAAAACATGCAGAAAATGTTTCGTGAATGCGGAAATTAACACTAGCGGTAATATAGCGGTAAAAAAATCTCTTACCGCATTTGTGATTGTGACTAGAGCCCATTGCATTGTTTTCTGAGTTGGTGCAGGTTTTAGGACATTTTAAATGCAAATAATGCAGCTTGAGAGTGGGCTGATTAAATCCTGCTAAAGTGAAATTTGATTGGTCCATTGTCAAGCAGCATATATTTTGCACACATAATTTGCTTAATCTTGTTTCAACTTGGAATTATTTGCATCTCATTGAGCAACCCTAATATTTGTGTTGGAGTTTGCAGCGGAAAGATATAGTGCTGGACTGCAACAGTACTTTGTGGAGTAGGTAGCCTTCATGTGAGTACCTGGCATTTTCATTTAAGAGAACCTAAAGTGAGAGGGGTATTAAGGCCACATACACACACATCAGACTATAGTCTTTTGAAAATGAAAGATCACAGGCCAATTTTACCCCCTTCCATGTAGTATGAGAGCCAACCCTTCACAGTCTTTTCTATGGAGCTGAACTCCCCGTCAGAAAAAAAATCTTTGCAAGATGCTGCACACACAGATGCTGTACAGACACAAGAGATCAGTATCTGCAAAAGATCTGTTCCTGCCAAAGATCTGTTCCTGCAAAATGCATTCATAGTCTATGAGATCTGCAGATACTCATACACACTTTGTTTAACTGACATTCATCTGCAGATCAGACAATGATCTGCAGATGAATGTCTGTTAAACAAGGTGTGTATGATGATCTGCAGATATCATAGCCTATGAATGCATTTTGCAGGAACCGATCATTTGCAGGAACCGATCATTTGCAGGAACCGATCATTTGCAGGAACAGATCTTTTGAATGTCTACAGCATCTTTGTGTGCAGCATCTTGCAAAGATTTCTGTCTGATGGGAGTTCAGCTCCATAGAATAGACTGTGTAGAGTATAGCTCTCATACTACATGGAAGGGGTAAAATTGGTCTGTGATCTTTCATTTTCCAAAGACTATGGTCTGATGTGTGTATGAGCCTTAAGGCTGATAATGGACCAATCAAATTTTAGTATGGTGAGATTCCATAGCCCTTTGCATCTCATTGACCATCCATACATGCAGTTGTGGCTTAATGTGCAATTGTTTATGCAAATTTCCAGTTACCTGGGACTTCCCCTAGCCTACCGTGGGCTGCGAGGTCCCCCAGCGTCCATTTGACGGCTCCGTTATTGTACGACTTCGAAGTGGCAGAGATAACAGTGGTGTGGCAGGTAGAGATGGCCCGAACGCTTCAATGGTGAGCAGTATTTGTCGAAGTTCGAGTATTTACACGCATCACGAGTACATGGAACTATTCGACCCGCCCCCATACGTCATCATTGGGCTAAACTTTGACCCCATACATCAGTCAGCAGGCACATGGCATCCAATCAGCCTGCACTCCCTCACAGACCCACCGCCCCCCCCCCCCCCCATAAAAAGGTTGCCGTGCCCGCCATGTTCCAGTCTGTCTTCGGCTGGAATAGTGAGAGAAATGGACAGAGCTTGCTGGAGATAGGGAGAGCGTGAGCTAGGCTTGTTTACTATTTTAATATTCTACAATTGCTATTTAATCACCCCAAACAGCCCCTCTGAGGGCTACTTCATCCTGCTGCTGTGTGTGTGTGTGTGTGTGTGTGTGTGTGTGTGTGTGTGTGTGTGTGTGTGTGTGTGACACTCCCCAGCCCACAGGCACCCACCATTGTGCCCAATGCCCACTACAAGCACAATAGTGCTCCGGGCCTCTGTTAAGGTGGCCATAAACTTATAGATTTACAGCAGATTCGACCATCAGATAGATGTCAGATGCCTGTCAAGTCGAATCTGACAGGAATCTGACGTGTGTCACACACTAGGAACATATTTCCAATGAAATCTATTGAAAATTGATCTAAATGCATTATTGGACCTGGAATTACCTCACAGGAGCCTATAGGCACAGACATAGCCGGCCTTTGACCTGAGCGACAGGAGCGGTCGCTCAGGGCGCTGGCTTCCAAGGGGGCGCCTATAGCTGGCTACCTATACTGAGGGCACCTACACCTGACTTCCTATACTGGGGGCACCTATGCTTGGCTACCTTTACTGAGGGCACCTGCACATGAGATCATATACTGGGGGCACCTATACCTGGCTACCTACCTATACTTACAGTAGTCTGAGGGCATTTTATTGGGGGTGGGCGCACTGCGGCTATAACGCATGGTGCAAATTGTTGGCACTGTGCTAGCATTCCAGTTGGGGGGGATCTAACTGTCCCACTGATTGTTTTTATTAATATTCCTGAAATGTTCTAGCCTTCATTTTTAAATGTATTCAGGATAATGCACTCTTTCCATCCATTTTGTGGTTATTAGTATTTTTCTATTATACATATGTGATGTGTCACGGAGATCTGAGCATTTGGCGTGATGTGTCAGAACCACTGTCCTAGGGGGTAACTCAGGAGAAAAGGTGAAGTGTGTGTGTGTGTGTGTGTGTGTGCGCACACACGTGAAGAGGATGAAAGAGGGGCACCAAAATCGGGTTTCGCTCAGGGCGCTGGGAAAATTAAGGCCGGCCCTGGGCACAGATGTCCTGGCACCTTAGATTTCAACCCCAATGAACCTATAAACCCCCACCAAACTGCACCCCAAGTGTGCTGGCTGCCCCAGCTGTCACTTCTCCCTTACTTTCCATGCCCGTTATAGGTAGCTACAGGCGCCCCTTAGTATTCGGTAGCCAGAGGTACTTTCAGTGTTAAGTATATAGTGGTGTTCCTGACTAAAGGGAGATCTTGTCAGTGGAATGCCAAGAGCTAAGTGAGTTACCTCTCATTTAAACTTTGCTCAGGACTCTGCATAGGGAATGAGGGAGGAAGGAACTAGGGGAGGGGAGTGAGCCACCTTTCAATCATCAGGAGCCTGTAGGCACGTGCTTACAGTGCCTTATGGTAAATCCGGCCCTGATTGGACCATTAGATCCAATGCAACTCTATGGGCCATCGATGTGCTGCAAGCAGCAGATCAACCTAGATTTTCTATCCTGTCAGATCAAATTGGTCGCAAATCAATCGACCAATCGATCGGTAATCGATTTCCGATCTATAAAATCGATGGAAGACTGAAATCGACCAGTGTATGGACCCCTTTATTATCACTAAATTGTGTTTGAACTGTTGCAGCATATTCTCAGTATCTGTCTGATAGTGCACAGACAGAGCACACTGGCACTGACCCACACCTGTGCCCACTTCTAGTGATATTTAATTGTGTGCCACACATTTGGTCCCAGGTTTTCCTCAAATGTAGGACTGTACTGTGATTTCTACCTTTTAGGGATTAAAACCCAACTCTGCGTCAACTCTGTAATTTTTGGTGGGACTTTTGGCATGGATCCCCCTCCGACATGCCCCTATCCAGGTGTTAGGGCTGGTGCACAACGAGCGGGTTTTTTAGCGTTTTTGCAGGCGCTTGCGGCTGCGGATACGCTTGGTCAATGTATCTCAATGGGGTGGTTCACACCAGAGCGGGAGGCGTTTTGCTGAAATGCATACTCCCGGGGTGAGGCATTTTTTGGATTGCGGAGGCGTTTCTGCCTCCAATGTTAAGTATAGGAAAAACGCAAACCGCTCTGAAAAACGGCAGTTCAGAGCGGTTTTGCAGGCGTTTTTGTTACAGAAGCTGTTCAGTAACAGCTTTACTGTAACAATATATGAAATCTACTACACCAAAAACGCTTCCCTAAACCGCAAAATGCTAGCTAAAACGCTACAGAAAAATAAGAAAAAGCGTTTCAAAATCTGCTAGCATTTTGCGGATCTGCTAGCGGGTTTTGGTGTGCACCAGGCCTTAGACCATTTAAAACAAGTTTTCCATCACTTTTGTGGCCAGAAACAATCTTTGTAGGTTTCTACATTCACCTGCATATTGAAGTCTATGGAGATTCGCCAGATTTGCCTGTTCGCGAACATTTGCGGAAGTTCGTGAACGGAAAATTTGATGTTCGCGACATCTCTACTCTGTGTGTTTGAGTGTAGGGTCATTAGTGTGGCTGGAGGTGAAGCATGGATTAGGGTAGGGTAGTCAGTGTAGGTAATAGGACAGCAGGGTTTAGTGTAGCTTAAATAGAGTGCCATGGCACCATCAATGCAACAGGTTTAGTATGTGTTTTTTTTTTTTTTGTTTGTTTGTTTTTCCCCCTGGATTTTGTTGGGGAAAAAAGGTGCGTCTTATAGTATGGGGCTTCTTAAAGAGGAACATTAACCTAGGATTCATCCCTATTTCCATTAAGAAATGTTTACCTTTCCTTGAATAGATCAATGGGGGTGGGGGGGTCTGTGTGGCTGATATTAGGGTGAAATTTGTTCCTGCAGTGTGATGTCATTACCATGGTCCTGACAATTTGCTGTCTGTAAACCTCGGAGCCCTGTGGGAAATAACAGCTTTTTCCAACTGCCAAGCAAGCACATTCTCTGACTGTGCATAGAACTTCCAGTAAATAAACATTCCGTACAGCTCACCTGTAAGAACTAATAATGTCTCACCAGTGATATATTTCAGAATGTAAATTGGGGAGAATAAGGATATTACAATGGGCAAACACTGACTGAATAATCCTTTAAATTAATATTGTAAAAAATAAGCAATTTTATTTATTTTCACTACAGTTCCTCTTTAAAATTTGAAAAATATGGTAAGTTTCATTTAGTAAGAATATGCGAAACTACTGACTTTAATAAATAAAACATCTGTGAAGGTTTAAAATCTTTATTTATATCTGATGCATTTACTCATAGCATAAAAGCTTCAAAATAAATCATTGATTAGCGACCTTTTTTCCCCAGTGGTGGAATAACTTGATTACATAGAAGCACTGGCAGTTCTGCATTTTGTATCCCACGCAGGTGATGTGTAAAGCGCTTGCGTCCCAGCTGTATAATTACCTAGATATTCTGGTGCATTCTGTAACAGGAAATGTGACAATTGGTATCAATAAATATGCTATTTTTTGAACAACATAAAACAGGCAATGGTGCTGATTCACACAAGTACAGTCGGGTTGACATGCACAAATACAGTTAACAGCAATTTTTCCAGTGTTTACGCGAGCAACATAACAGCAAGGGGAATGTATTCTTGTGCGGTCTGCAATTTTTGCAATATGGCCAGGGCCGGTTCTAGACTTTTTGTTGCCTGAGGCCAGTGATCTGCGAACGTGGCTCTCCAGCTGTTAAAGAACTACAAGTCCCGCAATGCATTGCGGGAGTGTGACAGCCACAGTCATGATTCATAAAGTCACATACATTGTGAGACTTGTTCCTTAACAGCTTGAGAGCCAAGTTTGCAGATCACTGCCTGAGGCAAACTTGTGAGGATGACCCCCCCCCCCCCCCCCAAAAAAAAAAATCACTCTCAGTATAGGTAGGTAGCCAGCAGTAGGTGCCCCCAGTGTTGGTAGCCAGGTACAGTTGCCCCCAGTATAGGTTGGCCAGGCACTCTCCTCACTTCCTGTTTCTGCCTGGTGCTGCCCCCAGACTTCTGCCACCTGAGGAAGTCACCTCACTTGGCATCACGGGCGGACCGGGCCTGGATATAGCCTATGGAAATGGAAATGCATCTTTTGATGGCTCCACATGGACCATTGAAGCTAACACTACACTGCTCCTGCTGGCTGTTAGAGTCCGGCTCAGTTTAGACCCTAGTCTGAATTCAAGGCAATATACTCTTATCTAGTAGTGGTTTAGTAGACAGAGCACACAAATATTGTATTTTTTTGTTTGTTAAAAATGTCTTCTGCAACTAAATATTCTGTTTTCAGAATCTGATTATGAGACCCCACAGAGCTCAATTGAAGTCTGTACTGTTAATTATGCAGCCCTCCAGGCTGATCACTTCTTCGCCGTCCTTCTGCACTATCTGGATCCTACACAACTGGCTACAGAAAGTGTTCCTGTCCAGAGCGTACTGCATGCGTATTTTCCTGGGCCAATTGTGGAGGATCCCGGGGGTGAAGAACGGCGAGGGAGCGATCAGCCAGGAGGGGGCTAGAGAAAGCCCCAGGTGTGTGTGTGTGTGTGTGTGTGTGTGTGTGTGTGTGTGTGTGTGTGTGTGTGTGTGTGTGTGTGTGTGTGTGTGTGTGTGTATAGAGAGATATATAGATATCTAGATATAATTTTTTTCCAGGACGTCTCAGGACAGCAACCCTGAGACTTGTCTCCTTCCATTTGAGATTGGACAGGACGCTAGTTAAAGCATTAATATAATGAGATTAGGCAGGCACAGGCAGCATATATAAGCCAGCATTCCCTTACCCTTCTCAGTTGTTTCCTGTCCAGCAGGATGCTGGTTCGTTGGAGAGGCTGGCTATCCATGAGGGAGCTTCAGGAGCCACGACTGCCATGTTTCCCCGGGTTGCACTGGTCAGTCTGAGCCAAGCGCGGGTGCTGGCCGCTCGCATCTGCCTCTCCCCGCATAGTGCGCAAATGCGCCGACTTCCGACTTCCGCCGGAAGGTCGCGCGGGTCACATGACCAGGGCCGGGCCGAGGCAGAGGCTGGAGAGGCTCCAGCCTCAGGGCGCAGTGTAGGAGGGGGCGCACAATTCATTCAGCTGTCATTCCCAATTGTGTTTGAAGCAGAAAAAAATAAGAAAAGGGGATACATGGCAGTGACTGCAAGCCAGATAACTAGAGATTAAGGTGTTGGGGAGGTTGGGGGCCTTGGGACACCTATTAGTCTAATAGCAATCAATGTGTGAGGCTGGGGCAGGAGGGATGGAGGGGCGCACTTTGGTGTCTCAGCCTTGGGTGCTGAAGGACCTTGTCCCGCCTCTGCACATGACTAGGGCGTCACGTGACCGGCTGAGGAGGAAGCAGGAAATCAGCCCGGCGTGCGCTCCAACAGTATCTTCGCCGCAGTGAGAGCTAGTCTGCTCGGAAAGCGGCGTGCATCAGGTAATTACTTATTCATAAACTTATGTTTGGGCGGAGTACCTTGAGAAATATATATATTAAGGTTGTATCCTGGTCAGTTACTCTAGGCTGACTATGGAAGCGTCCGCAGGCTCTTGCTCCCAGGGCTCTGAGGAGACAAGCTCCACTCCCTCTCTGGTATGTGTCATATCTGGTGTATTTGACCTAATACCTGTTGTATTTTTTGAGGGTTGTCAGGCTTCAGCTATTTCCTTTGTCTGTGTCTTTACAGCCAAAGAATGTAAAGTCGGATTCTAAGCACGGCAGACAGGATAGGTCTGCGAAGACTGATAAGCCTGATGAGCCTGAAAAATCGACATCCTCTGAGTCTAAAGCTGTGGCTAAATCAAAGAAATGTGCAGTGTATGGTAATCGTATGCCTGACTCAGCAAAGCATCTGTGTCAATCTTGCACTGAAAAAGTTGTTAAAGATGAATCACCTACTTTATTGAAAGATCTAATGGGTTGGATGAGGTCAGAAATGTCATCAGCTATATAGGAGATTAAAAGATCTGCTTTAACCCCTGATGTTCCCTCGAGTACCCCCACTGTTACTCTATCCTCTGATGTACCTATTGCGGGTACTTCCCAGTCTCCTGACAGACCACCCAAGAGAAGGAGGGTTGAGGTGGACTCAGAAAGTAGACGCATCTGAGGGTAAAAGTATAAAACCACAGAAGTTTGCTTTTTCCACTGATTTTTATGAAGGAATTAATTGAAGCTATGCATTGTGCAATGGGCATTACTAAAGAACAAAAGACTTTAACGCCTCTGGACCAGATGTATGAAAGTCTTTCTGATACTCAGACATCTTTTATTCCGGTGCATTCCAGTCTAAAAGACATTATCAAGAAAGAATGGGAATGGGATAATCCGGAAAGAGCTTTCTGGCCTAAATCCTTATCAAAGAGATATCCGTATAGCCCTGAGGATCAAAAATTCTGGGGACATTCTCCAAAATTGGATCCAGCCCTGTCCAGGGTCTCCAGGAGGTCTGAACTTCAGTTTGAAGATTTCGGCAATCTAAGGGACCCCATAGATAAAAAGATGGACAATATTTTAAGACAAGGGTGGGAAGCTATTACATTAAACTTTAAACCATCTGTAGCTTCTACCGCAGTCTCTAGATCTCTAAAAGTCTGGTTGTCTGATGTACAAACTCAGATTGCAACTGGAATCCCTAGGGAAGAGATCCTTAACTCCTTTCCAAAGATTCTACACGCCATTAATTATCTAACCGATGCCACAGACTATTCAGTCCGCCTTACCGCCAGAGCCTCTGCTTTAGTAAATACGGCCAGACGAGGCATTTGGGTTAAGACCTGGCAAGGAGATACATCATCGAAATCTAAACTATGTGGTGTCCCCTGTGAGGGTAATCTTCTCTTTGGTTCTAAACTAGACGAAATTTTAGAGCGGTCCTCAGACAGGAAGAAGAACTTTCCCGTCAGAAGACGAAACTTTCGGGGAAACCGTTCCTTTCGTGACCCAGGTAAAACAGAGATGGAGACTAGAACAGCCCCAGAAGAAGATGGCCTTCCAATAGAACGCAGCGTTCAAAACCCGGCCTACCCTATACCCATTCCAATCAACAGCCTAAACAATGACGCCAGGATTCCAGTGAGAGGCAGAGTATCTCACTTCTTCGAACACTGGCAGAAACAGTTTTACTGCAAATGGCTACTAAACATCATACTCCAGGGTTACAAGTTGGAGTTTGCATATCCTCCACCAAGCCAATTCTTTGTAACCTCCCCCCCCCCCCCCCCCAAGAGATCATGTCTAGAATCAGGCTCTACAAAACGAAGAAGCATCACTCATATCCAAGAGGGTCATTCGCCAGGTGCCAAAGTGTCAGGAAGGACAGGGTTTTTACTCTCCTGTTTTCCTAGTAAAAAAAATGCAGGGAGGCTATCGATTCATCCTCAACTTAAGACGATTGAACAAGTCGGTTCGATCCAGGAAATTTGGGATGGACATCCGCTGAGTCCTGAATCTTCTACAAGAAAATTGCTTTCTAGCATCCCTGGATCTAAAAGACGCCTATCTGCATCTTCCTATACATCTAAGCTCCCAGTGTTACCTGAGGTTTGCGGTGGTGTTACAAGGAGAGGTAAAACATTTCCAGTTGAATGCTCTCCCTTTTGGTATATCATCTGCCCCATGGCTCTTTACCAAAGTTATGGCAGAAGTTTTGGCAGTTCTTAGACTTAGATCTGTGCAAGTAATTGCCTATTGGATGATTTACTTATCTGGGGGCCATCTTTTGCTTCAGTAAATCTCCAAGTGGAGTTGACTCTTGAATTCCTACTGAATTTGGGGTGGTTGATTAATTGGGAAAAGTCATCCCTGTTACCCAAACAGTACATGGAGTTCTTGGGGTTTGAAATATGTTCTGTCAATAAAAGACTGTTTCTTCCATCACGTAAATCCTCGTTGATGTTGAATTCTTTTCTTTCTTTTCAGAGCTCAACCACCATTTCTCTGAGGAAAGCTATGGCTCTATTGGGTACCATGACCGCATCCTTCACGGCAATACAATGGGGTCAGTTCCATTGCAGAACTTTACAAAACTGGATCCTATCAAAATAGGACAGGCGACAAACCTCTTTGGACAAGAAAGTAATAATCCCCTGGAGTGTAAAACAGTCTCTAGACTGGTGGTTAGATCACAATCATCTGTGTGCAGGCAATCTCTGGGAGTTTCCTCAACAAACACTAATCACAACAGACGCAAGCTCATGGGGATGGGGAGCTTACCTGGGACAGTTACCAGCTCAGGGTCAGTGGTCAACACTGATTCAGAGGAGATCCTCGAATTACAAGGAATAAAGTTCAAGTGCGGAGGTGGCACACCTTACCCAAGATGTGGGTGCTAAGGCCTGTGGATGCTGAGCCCCAACATCCAAACTTCAACGATACAGTAAAAAAGTCCAGGTCAGCACACCTTTTTCAAGAAAAGAATTTTCTCAGTTTATTGCTCCATAAGCACGTGAAAACTTGACAATTGTTTCGGGGCCACGGCGGGTCCCCTTCTTCAGAAAGTGCACTTTCTGAAGAAGGGGACCCGCCGTGGCCCCGAAACAATTGTCAAGTTTTCACGTGCTTATGGACCGAATTACAAGGAACTGCGAGCTGTTTGGGAAGCTCTTCAATCCTTCAGCCTACTTATCCATCAACATCATGTGATAATCAGAACGGACAACATCACAGTGGTGGCCTACCTCAACCGGCAAGGAGGTACAAATCATTATGGAGTCTAACCTCAAAGATACTATTCTGGGCAGAAAGGAATCTAAATTCCCTAAGAGCTATTCACCTGAAAAGAACTCTAAATTGTATAGCGGCCTATCTGAGCAGGAAGGAAATCTATCAAGACGAACACCAAGTCTTCAATCAGATCACTCACCGTTGGGGAACACCAGAAGTGGACATGTTCGCAAGGAAGAGCAATGCCAAATGTCCTCTGTTCGGCTCCCTGTGTCCTCAGGACAATCACTGGGTCCTGGACACCTTCTCGATCAGGTGGAACAGTCATCATCTATACCTATTTCCTCCTTTGGGACTGATTTCAAAGGTACTGAGCAAGATTCAGCGGGACTGTGCCCAAGCAATCTTGGTGGTTCCATTCTGGCCCAAAAGATCCTGGTTTGCTCTACTACAGAGTTTGGCATCAGATCATCTGATCCTGCCAGATCGACCAGACCTGTTGAGCCAGGGTCCGATTCTTCATCACAATCCAGTGATCCTTCATCTTTCTGCTTGGAGCCTGATTCAATTCACTTTTATTGTCATCGTGTAACACAACGAAATTACTTTTCATGACAACCCCACGGTGCATATAGGGAACATAGTGATAGTAATTTGTACACCGTGTTAATTATTTCAGAGAGGATTCAGAGTTCATCAAGTTTATGGCGGAAGGGAAAAAGCTGTCTTTCAGTCTGTGTGTGTGTGCGGATTGATCTAAAACGTTTACCTGATGGAAGGAGCTCAAACAGGGCATTTCCAGGGTGAGTGTTGTCCTTGATAATGTTTTTGGCCCTTCTCACGCTGCGAGTATTATACAAAAGTTCCAGTGATGGTAGTTCAATGCCAATAATGGCTTCTGCTGTTTTAACAACTCGCTGCAGGGCTTCTCTAGTAGCCTTCGTGCAGCTGTTGTACCAGGCCGTCATGCAATTGGTCAGAACGCTTTCTATAGTGCATCTGTAGAAATTAACCAGCAGCTTCTGTGGGAGGTTGGCGCTCCTTAGTTTTCTCAGAAAGTAGAGGCGTTGTTGTGCTTTGCTAGTTAAAGCTAAAGCATTGTCAGCTCAGGACAGGTTCTCTGCGATGGTGACTCCCAAAAATTTGAAGCTGGAAACTCTCTCCACAGCCTCTGCATTGATCATTAGTGGTAGGTAAGTGGTCTTTTTGGTGGTCCTAAAGTCCAGAATAATTTCTTTGGTCTTCTTTGTATTTAATAACAGGTTGTTAATGTCGCACCATGCAGTCAGGTTCCTAACTTCTTCTCCGTATGCAGCTTCCTCATTGTCTGATATAAGCCCAATGACAGTTGTATCATCAGCAAACTTAACAATTATGTTTGAGGTATGGATAGGCTGGCAGTCATGGGTGAAAAGTGCATAGAGGAGAGGGCTTAATACACAGCCCTGTGGCACGCCAGTGCTCAGGGTAAGGGTGGAGGATGTCTGTTTTCCAACTCTGACAGTTTGAGGGCGATTAGTAAGGAAGTCCAATAACCAAGTACATATGGAGAGAGCAAGACCTAGTGCATGGAGTTTGTTGGTCAGCTGGCTAGGTACAATGGTGTTAAATGCTGAGCTGTAGTCAACAAAGAGCATCCTAACATAGGAGTTGGGCTTTTCCAGGTGTGAGAGGGCAGCATGGAGAGCTACACAGATGGCATCCTCAGTCGATCTATTTGTTTGGTAAGCAAACTGGTGTTGATCTAGATTTGCTGGGATGGAGGCCTTGAGGTGTGTGGCTACCAGTCGTTCAAAGCACTTGGCGATGACAGGGGTTAGAGCAACTGGTCGATAATCATTAAGACAGGTTATCCTAGGATTTTTTGGGACTGGCACAATGGTTGTAGATTTAAGGCATGATGGGACTTATTGAAAAAGAAGGGTTTTTCTAACAAGTTATCTGAAACACTTATCCAGAGCAGGAAGAAAGTGACAAGACAGATTTATGCTAAAGCTTGGAATATCTACAACAACTGGTGTACTATTAAAACTAAAGATCCAGCCCTCTCTTCTTCAGTTCTTGAGTTTTTGCAAGAGGGATTCCAAAAAGGCCTCAGCGCAAGTACTCTGAAGGTTCAAACCTCAGCACTGAGTGTATTCTTAGAGAGAAGATTGGCGGAGGAGGAATATGTTATTCGTTTCTTCAGGGCACTTAAGAGACTAAGACCTGTTGTACTTATAAAGGTACCAACATGGGACTTAAGCACAGTATTGCAAGCTTTGTGTGAGCCTCCCTTTGAACCTATCTCTGATATCTCGGAAAAAAACCTCACCTTGAAGACTGCTTTTCTTCTGGCGATAACTTCAGCACGAAGAGTAGGAGAGTTACAGGCATTATCGATCGATGAGCCATACTGTCAATTCTGAGGATCGAATTACTCTTCGTTTAGACATCTCTTTTCTGCCTAAGATTGTCTCCAAATTTAATACATCTCAGGAGATCCTTTTTACCAACTTTCTGCAGTAACCCATCAAACCAGAAAGAGGAAAAAATGCACTGTTTTGATGTGAGAAGGTGTTTAATACAATATATTGAGCGATCCAAATCTTGGAGGAAGTCCAACGCTTTGTTGGTTCTCTTTGCTGGAAACTGTAGTGGAAAACAGGCTTCTAAATCATGCATAGCAAGATGGATCAGACACGCCATTGCTTTATCCTATCTGCAACAAGGAAAACAATTATCAGGTCCAGTGAAGGCACATTCGACCAGAGCAGTCTCAACGTCATGAGCAGAGAGGGCGGGAGCTACTATAGAGCAAATTTGTAAAGCGGCTACCTGGTCAAGCCACAATACGTTTGTTAAACATTATAGACTGGACTTAATCTCTAATGCTGATTTATGTTTTGGTAGACGAGTGTTGCAGCCTGTAATCCCTCCCTAATAAAGTTCTTGCTTATCTTCTCAGGGTTGCTGTCCTGAGACGTCCTGGAAAGACAAACTTACTTGTGGTAACGTCTTTTCCAGGAGTCGGAAGGACAGCACCCTAACTACCCACCCGGATGTTGAAAAATATTAAAATTTATTGTTGAAGCATCATTCTGTGTGGAGTCTTTTTTTTTTTTTTATTACTGAGGAGGGTAAGGGAATGCTGGCTTATATATGCTGCCTGTGCCTGCCTAATCTCATTATGTTAATGTTTTAACTAGCGTCCTGTCCAATCTCAAATGGAAGGAGACAAGTCTCAGGGTTGCTGTCCTTCTGACTCCTGGAAAAGACGTTTACTTCTTCATCTCGGGTACCCAGTACACACATTCAACAAAAGTGCACAATCAACCCAATGACATGACCAACAGCATAGCCGAGTGATTGCACAACTTGTATTTTCCGCATACCAACCAAATGAACGACCAACTCATTTGCATACTGCACACGCAAGCACAATGGACGTACATGATATGGCCGCATTCAAAAAGTACAAGTCTTTCAAATGTCTTGTACACACGTGCCTAACTGCACGTTATCAACCCAACAGTTGTGTGAGTTGATCTGCCTGTTGGATTGGGCAAATGTCCTGTTGTCAGTCGCTTGTCTAGTCATGTGTCACGCATACACACACCCAACTACTATCCAACAGACCAAGTTTGGATGATAGTTGGGTAGAAAAGTTGCACGTGTGTACGAGGCTTTAAAGCCTAGTCACACTAACCAAATTGTTGGTGGGGAAGTGGGTTTGAAGGATACTTCATAACTTACATGCAGCAGGATTAATTGCACCTGGAATTAAAGTATCCACAAGCAGTTTGACCTGAAAATAGAACAAGAATTTTATATAGCGTATATCACTACAGTAAATGTAACTGAATGCATAATGCATTCGGAGAATCATAAAAATGCATGTTATTCAGAATGCCATTGTCTGCATTAAAACTGAGTGTTGGGTTTTGTTTGTTGTGGCGTTTTTTTTTCCCCATTACAGGGAGGTTTATTAAAAAAAAAACAAAAAAAAAAAAACTGCTTTGTTCGCAGTCTAATCGAATCAGATAATCAATGGTCCATTGTATTGTTAATGACCACCTGAAGCTGAGTATTTCTGTGTGGTGGGTCAGGACATACTGTATTTGGCGGTGTCAGGTGGCCTTTCTTTTTAGCACATTCTAGCATTTGGCATAATATTTAAGGAAGCATTTCTGGAAAGGCCATTGAGGCCTTTGCCTTGGTCAGCTGCTGCCCAGGGAGATGGCAGGATATGGAAGTGGAGGTTGTAAATGAAATAAGTACATTGCAAATGGGAGTAACACATGAAAAAGAAGAAAGGGAGCTGCACATGGATATCACAGATGGAAAGCAGGGCTGCTGCACATGGACTTAGCTAACGATGAGCAGGCAAAATTTATGAAGTCAGATTTGTGGCAAATCTGACTAATATGCTCAAGAGAAATTCTTTGTTTGGGAGAAAGTGTCAGGTTTTTTTTTTTTTTTCCCCAAATACCTTGTAGTTTTTGAGAAAATATATTGTCTTTTACATCCTAGGCAGCATCATCTATTGGTTTTGGGTTCGTTTCCCCATAATTTCATCTTTAAATTTCCATCCCCTAAATTAATTGGTGCAACTTTTAAAATGTAAAGTGACAGAACTCAATTATTTTTCAACTGAAAAACAATGCCTGGGGTCTCCCCTACCTAGTGCTGTTTACCCCTTTTCCCTCATGCAAGCTGTTATTCCCATGGGAATTCAAAGCCCACACTAGTATCTTGAGTGATAATGCCCCACATAGTCCTTATTATTGGCAGGGAGGTGGGGAAACCCTGTGTAGGGGAGGCAGCAAAACCTTATGCCCCTCCATCCCGGCAGAGAACCCTTGTCCATGGTTATGAAGAAGGGGCTTATCCCCATGTTTAGTGCACCTGAGAGTTGGGGGTGACTACCACCAGATGTCTGCACCTTCTCTCCTTTCCTGCCCTGGTGAAATTCTCAAAAATGATTAAAAATGAAAGATGCTACTGCAGTTTAAAAAATATTTGTTTTTTCTTAATTAATGATAAATACTTACTTTGATTAGTGGTCCCTCACCAGTATCCTTTAAAGAGACTCTGTAATATTAAAAAAAAAAAAAAAAAAAAAAAAAAAAAAAAAACCTCTGGGGGATATTAACCTCGGGAAGGGGAAGCCTCAGGGTCCCAATGAGGCTTCCCCATCCTCTGTAGCCTGGGGAATCCAGCACTGGCTCCCCCAAAAGTCCCTCGAAAAGGCTTGACAAGTAGTGCACCGGCACATAAATATTTACCTACCATGATCCAGCGCAGGCGCAGTAACTGCTCTTCGTTTGGGCCCGATCGTATCTGCTCTACTGCACAGGTGCAAACGACTCTCGCTTGCGCAGTAGAGCGGGTACGATCGGGCTTGGCTATTTCCGCCTTGGCCCGAATGAAGACCTGCTACTGGACCTTTGCTGGATCGTAGTAGGTAAATATTTACCTCGCCGGTGTTAGGGGGATCACAGTGCTGGATTGCCGGGACAGCAGAGGACGGGGGAAGCCTCGTTAGGAAGGATCCAGAAGCTTCCCCTCCAAAGGTAAGTATCCCCAGGGGGAGTTTTATGTTACAAGTTTTCTTTCAGAGCCTCTGACATAGAACCACACATGACACTCGTCTGCGTGAGCACGGAGTTGCTTAGATTTATCGAGCTCTGCATTTACTATAGCTGAGGAACTGCCCGGTATGGGAGTCTAACAGTTTGCAGCAGGTCTAAGTTAATAAATTCCCTGCCGTGGGGGTTTGCCACTCAACAAAGAGTGGCGGGTGAGTGGCATGTGCGGACAGGCATCTGGAGGCTCTTTAATCAAAGAGAATATTGGCATTTGACCATTCATTGAGGGCCCTTTCACAGTGGTGCGGTATTTTACCGCAGTCTACTGTTAGGGCAATGAAAGTCTATGGGGGGGGAGTTCACATTGCCTGCACCACGCCGCGTGGCTCCTGCAGTGACGTGCAGCGGAGCTAAAGTCATGTAAGGCTATGGCAGTGTTTCTCAAACCTGTCCTTGTGACACCCCAATGGTGCATGTTTTGCAGGCAACCTCACCTATGCACAGGTGGGGTAATTAGTGTCTCAGCTACATGGAATCCAACTAGCTGAGGCACTAATTATCCCACCTGTGCATAGGGGAGGTTGCCTGCAAAACATGCACCGTTGGGGGTGTCACAAGGACAAGCTTGAGAAACGCTAATCTATGGGGATGTATGTCTTTTTAAATGGATGCTCCTACACACGTTATCAGTTCGCCAACAGGAGGTGAGCATCACTTCCTGCTTGGCCTGCTGCCAGACAGGGATTACCGCATACTTACACTGGAATCCCCGAAGGCCTGCTTTTGCCCCCAAGCCGCACCACACGGCTACCGCCAATATTCAGTGTGAATCTGGCCTAAAGGATTTTAAACCTGTCATTCTTTATTTTCCATTTTTAACCCTTTCTGGGAATGGGTAAGTGTTACTAATGTAACCCATACCCATTTTTCCTGGTAGCGCCATTGATATTAAAGAGGCTCCCAGATTCCACCATAATTAATCCCCTTGGTCTGTCACATGCATGGCAGTAGTTACCCTCACTTGCTCCAGAACACAGGAGGTGAGAATAAGCTATTTGTCTATAACCTTGGACAAGGGTTCTCCATCAACACCCACTGCCTTCCCAGCAATTGGTCCCCACCACCAGGCAAGCCCAACCTCCCATTACAAAGATGATCTCTTTCCAACATCAGGTATTCCTCCCTCCCTTTAGCAGTCATGCGCAGTGCACGGGTGTGGAGCAGAGCAATCTGTGGCACAGAGTACTGCTGCGAAAGAGGAGGGAGGACTGCTGCAGCTCAGCTTCACTACTCCTACAAATGGATTAAGGGGGCCTGGAGAGGGAAAAGTAGCAGCCCTCCCATGCAGCTGCAGGTGCTGCGAGGGCAATTGTTATGCCATGGATCTATAACTATAAATAATGTAATTTAATACTTACTGCTTCACAGGTAATTCCATTTAAGATATCCGAAGATCCGGGGTTTGTAGGCTGCAGAAAAGAAAATGTGAAACATTTGAAAAATTAACACTGTGCTGACTATCAGAACTGCAAAGAGACCGCTAGGTTCACTCGGATGTATTGAACTTTGTGCAAAGATTTATCCACGGGTAGATTTACAATTTTTACAACACCAGCCAAAATTTACTGTGCATGGGTAACATGCAAGAAGACAGAAATGGAATCAAGAACTTCTCAGGTAAACTGTGGGCCACCAAATAGGGCTGTTTTTGACATCCAGACATATTAGCTACAGACTTCCAAGCTTTGTATGGCATCCAGATTAGCCCAAGCTTTACAAGTAGTGATGGCCGAATCTGTTTGCCAGAAGACAATTCATCGCAAAACTACCATTTACCATTTGCTTTTACCTCAAATTTTTGTGTTGAAAAGTTCTCGTTTCACATTAAAGTCAATGTCTGCTGACTGTAGCGGTTAATAGCAAAGGGGTTAATGAGCTGCAGTGCAGGGGTGTCACAGGACAGGGTGCTGTGGGGTGTACATATCGTTAAGGTGCAGGGAAATTAGGGCATAGGGTGAAGCGAGAAAAACTGCTCACTCTGCTCCAACAAAAGTCCATGCGGCGTTAATTACTATTTCTCCTTCAGGCTGCCATTGACACTTGGATAAAACGTAATGCTGCTGTCAGCTAATGCTGTCGGCCAGATTACACTGTTTTTATCGTAATTAGGGTTTTGTCTTTTGACGGCACACAAACTACTGACTAAGCTCAGCTATAGCCGTAAACCTCCCCTTTCTGGGAAAAGTTATTGAAAAGGCTGTCTACCTCCAACTTGAAGCCAGGCTCTCCAGAAACAACATCCTTGACCCTCTTCAATCTGGTTTCAGGAAATATCACAGCTGTGAAACAGCCCTCACCCAGATTTGCAATGATCTGCTCATTGCAAGAGACAAGGGTCAATGTTCCATCCTGATTTTGCTCGACCTCTCAGCGGCTTTTGACACAGTCGATCATGAAATCTTACTCAACAGGCTACAAGAGTACTGTGGCATAGATGGCATTGTTCTCTGGTGGTTCAACTCCTTCCTGGCTGGCAGAACACAAAGGGTAGCCCTTCCTCTCCAACCCTGTACCACTAAAATACGGTGTACCTCAGGGCGCAATATTATCCCCTTTACTGTTCACCATATACATGCTGCCACTTGGAGAAATCATACAAAAACATGGCCTGACATATCATTGCTATGCTGATGACACCCAGCTATATTTATCATTCAAACCTGACGTCACAGACCCTACTCCACAAATAAACGCATGCTTAGCTGAGCTTCAGGAGTGGATGAATAATAATTGGCTAAAACTTAATGCTGACAAAACTGAGGTTCTTGTTATCGAGGGCCAGGGCTCAACAGCAAAGCAGCTCCAGTCTCAACCAACACCGCTAAGGATAGGGAGCTCAGACCTGAACAACTCAGACTGTGTGTGCAGCCTGGGAGTACTGATTGATGGGAAATTAAGCTTCAGGAATCAAATCTCAGCTGTTGTGAAACATTCCTTCTTTCACCTAAGGAATATTGCAAGGATTAAACACCTAATTCCTTCAGAGGATCTTCCAACCCTAGTTCATGCCTTCGTCACATCAAGGTTAGACTACTGCAACGTCCTCTACACAGGCCTGCATAAGAAAGACTTACGCCACCTGCAATTAGTACAGAATGCCGCCGCAAGGCTGTTAACGAGCCAACCCCGCCATTGCCACATAACACCAACCCTGAGCTCACTCCACTGGCTACCGATAAAATGGAGAATTTTGTTTAAGATTGGCTTACTGACATTCAAATCCTTGCACAATCTGGGCCCTGGATACCTGAAGGACTTGTTGCAACTACATCACACCCCCCACAATCTTAGATCAAAAGGACGTAACACCTTGCTCACCCCCAGAGTCCACCTCAAAACCTTTGGAGACAGAGCCTTTTGTCATGCTGCCCCTACACTTTGGAACTCCCTGCCACACCCAATCAGGACAGCCCCATCCCTGGAAACATTTAAGTCTAAACTGAAAACCTACCTTTTTCCCACAATCCTTCAGGGCAAGGTGAGACGCAGCTCCACCCAATGCAGGAACAAGCAGCACTTCCCCTATAAAACAATCACATGGTTAGTCCACCCTTAGTGCTGTTTGTTCCTGCGTCCAGGCAGGTCAGCATCTCCCCTGGGAGTTGGATCTGTGTGCTGGGCTGCAGGTTAAATTCCTTAAGGGTGGCTGAGACTGTGGAACCGAGGCAGTCTGGCCGTTTACCCCATGCTGGAATCTGTGCGGGTAACCTACCTTTCTTTCCCAGATGGTTGGGAGGCAAGTGTGGAAGGCGCGAGGTCTCCTGGTCTGTCGTTTGGCGGAGGTGGCGGGGATAAAAAGGTGAGCGGCAAGCTGAGAGCGGTACTGTGGCGGTGTTCATGCGACCTCAAGGTCGCATCCCTCTTCCGCTATGCGTAACTTCCGGCGGGTATGCTGGAGTACGCTCTTTATGCCGATCGTCTCCATGATCCTTGCTCCCCGCCCACCGTAGACGTCATAGGCGGGATAAGGGAGAAGCGCGGGCTGTAATGGCGGCTGCAGAGGAGACGGCGTTTTGTGTTGCACATAAACATGTCAACAACAGACAAGACGGACAGCGCCTCAGCCGCCCAGAAGGTGAGATAGCTGGGTTAATCTCTTTCTGTGGCACCTCATGCTTTTTTACTGTATGCAAGATACGAGGTTTGGATAAAAGCAGATATTATAATGTTACTTTTTAAACAGCATGTTCTTTCTGTGCATAGAATATGTTTGTGTTTATATTGCAGGCAAAAACAGGAGAGTCTTCAGACAGACCTAAGCCTCCTACATACAAAAGATGCCCTGTTTGTAACATTAAGATCCCTTTGCCATATGCAAAAACTTTGTCAATTATATATGGAAAAGGTGTTAGGCGAACAGCCTAGTTCCTCTATTCAGGACACTTTGCAGGCTTTCAGAGAAGAAATCAATGCATCTCTGGCCTCATTTAAATCCTCCCTGACAGAGGCTGGTACATCTACTGCAAAAGCGGTTTCTATACCTACTTTGCCAGAGAAAGACGGGCAGGATCAGATAGAGGGTCAGAATAGTTCAGAGGAATCTGATCCCAGGGAACTAGAGTCGGACATATCTTCAAGGTTTAAGTTCCGCATTGAAGATACTGAGACACTAATTGCAGCAATTAATGATACTTTAGAGTTAAATAAAGAGGTAGCTTCCACATTGTCACTACATGATCAATTGTACAAGGGTATGGAAGAGAAGGAAGGCCTAGTGTTTCCGGTGCACAAATCGATTACTCAATCAATTGTGAAAGAATGGAATGAACCCGAGAAAAGATTATTAGTGTCAAAAGCTGTTAAAAGGAGGTTTCCGTTTGCAGCTAATGATACGATTCTTTGGGATAAATGCCCAAAACTAGATACTCCCTTTTCTCAAGTAACTAAACAAGGGGATTTAGCGTTTGAGGATTTAGGGGATTTAAAGGATCCAATCGATAAAAAAATCGATGCTTATTTAAAAAGATCTTGGGAAGCCAGTGCGGCTACATTTAGACCAGCGGTCGCATCCACGTGTGTGTCCAGGACACTTGAACTGTGGATAAACCAGTTGAAAGCCAGTATCTTGGCGGGAGCTCCTATGGAACAGCTGTTGAATTCCATTACTATATTGACAAAGGCTGCTGCTTATTTGGCAGATGCCTCGGCAGAGATTGTTAGGTTCACGGCAAGGACAACAGCCTTGGTGAATGTAGGCCGCAGGGCTTTATGGTTAAAGACCTGGGATGGGAATCTAACATCAAAAAATAGGCTTTGTGGGGTTCCGTTTTCAGGTGATCTTTTGTTTGGACCAGAGCTGGATTTAGCGCTGGAAAGAACGGCTAACAAAGAAAAGGTTTTTCCGAAAAAACAGAAGACAACTCTTAAAAAGAGGTTTTTTCGTAAACCAGGCAATGATCAGAAAGAATACTTTAAGGATCAGAGAAGGGGCAGGAAATGGACATTTGATAAATCAGGGAAAGGGGGTTTTAAGTCTAAAATTCCCGAGACACAGTCCAAGCCACAATGACTTGTTCTTGGCGGTAGGAGCGAGATTAAAGTTCTTTGCTCAAAAATGGTCTCTGATGTCAGAGAGTCCATTTATCAGACAACTGATAAGATTCGGTTATCGGATAGAATTTGTGATGCCTCCTCCGTCAAGATTTGTTATAACAAAAAATCCAAGAGACCCAGGTCTACTTCCAGAGATTCTAAAAATCCTAGAAAACATGTTAAGTCAGAAAGTGATTCGAAAGGTTCCAAAAGCAGGACAAAAAGAGGGGTTTTACTCAACAGTGTTGGTTGTAAAGAAACCATCGAGCAATTACAGACCGATTTTAAATTTGAAAAGTCTAAACCCGTTTATGAAAAAGAAAAAATTCAGAATGGAGTCAATTTTTTCAATAAGGGATCTTTTGTTTCCAGGAGTCTTTATGGCGTCTCTAGATCTCAGAGACGCATATTGGCATGTTCCAATTCACTCGCAATCTCAGAGGTTTCTAAGGTTTGCGGTAAAGGTAAAAGGAGTTGTAACACATTATCAATTTGTTTGCCTCCCGTTTGGGATCACATCTGCTCCAAGAATCTTTACAAAGGTTCTGGGAGAGGCATTAATCCAGTTGAGACAAAGAGCAGTGCAAATCATCCCTTATCTGGACGACTTATTGATCTTGGGAAGTTCAGTTCAACAACTGAAGGATCATTTAGAAATCGTCTCAGATCATCTAAAATCTCTTGGATGGATTATAAATTCGGAAAAATCCATGTTGGTACCAAACCAGGAGACTTTGTTTTTAGGAATGATGGTAAATTCAATAAAACAAATGATTTTTCTGCCTCCAGAAGAAGTAATGAATCTAGGATTGGCGGTCCAGTCCTTAATAAAGAATCCAGAAGTATCTCTACGAGAGATTTCTCGAGTATTGGGTATGATGTCATCAACAATTGTGGCAGTACCTTGGGCTCTGACACATATCAGACCTCTGCAGAAGTGTCTGTTGGAAAATTGGGACGGTCGTCCTCAAACATTAGATTTTAGGATTACAATTCCACAAATGGTTGTGTCATCTCTTCCTTGGTGGTTGGAGGAATCCAATCTGAGGAAGGGAAGGCTTTGGAAGGAACCTGTAGAGAAAGTCCTAACCACGGATGCAAGTGCGTGGGGATGGGGAGCTCATATGGGTCACAGAGCATTACAGGGAAGGTGGACCAAGTGGGAATCCCAAAAATCATCAAATTTAAGAGAATTAAGAGCAGTGAAACTAGCTCTAATTCAGATACAGGACGAGATTGCGCAGAGTCATGTATTGGTCCAATCGGACAACGTGACAGCTGTGGCATTTATAAACAAGCAGGGAGGTACAAGATCCCAGTTATTACAGGAAGAGGCAGAACAGATTTTTTCATGGGCAGAAAAGAACATATTGTCATTGAAAGCAGTACACCTCAAGGGTACTTTGAATGTGGAAGCAGACAAGCTGAGTCGGAACCAAGTGTTATCCTCAGAGTGGGCTCTCAACAAGGAGATCTGTGCTCAAATACTAGGGAAGTGGGGGCTTCCGGATGTGGACCTGCTAGCCACAGAAGAAAATACTCAGGTTCAGAAGTTCTTTTCTCTGAATCCAATGGATCACTGTCTAGCAGTAAATGCCTTCAATCAGAGCTGGGATTTCCCGCTTCTATACGCATTTCCTCCACTGAAGCTGATACCAGCGGTACTCAGCAAATGGAGATCTTGTCGAAACCGGCTACTAGTGATTGCTCCCTTTTGGCCAAGGAGGAGTTGGTTCGCAACATTGAAATCCTTGGCAGTGGAAGATCCGTGGATACTTTCGAGCAGACCGGATTTATTGTGTCAGGGCCAGCTTTGGCATCCGAATCCGGATCATTTGAAACTAGCAGTATGGATCCTGAATTGAAGTTGCTTAGAGGTTTGGGAGTATCAGACAAGGTAGCGTCTACTTTGATCAGTAGTCGCAAGGAGGTGACCAGAAAAATATATCTTAAGTATTGGAGAACATTCCATTCTTGGCTGAAAGGTTCAAGATTTAAAAGTTTGTCGGTCCCTGCTGTCTTGGAGTTCCTTCAAGACGGATGGGATAAGAGTATTTCTCTCAGTACATTGAAAGTACAGATTGCAGCGCTATCTGCTTTTTCAGGTTGGCCGTTATCTTCATCTCCCATGATTATAAGATTTTTCAAGGCCTTGTCTAGGAAGTCTCCAATTTTTTAAACCTTATGTATCCCCATGGGATTTATCTACAGTACTTAAGGGGTTATGTAAGGAACCCTTTGAACCCTTAGGGGATTGTTCTCTTAAATTGCTCACATTGAAAACAGTGTTTTTAGTGGCAATTACGTCGGCTAGAAGAATTAGTGAAATTCAAGCTTTGTCGGTGAAAAGTCCATATTTTCAGGATTTTCAAGATAGAATAGTATTACAAACAGATCCTAAGTTCTGTCCAAAGGTTATGACGAAATTTCATAGATCTCAAGAAATTGTGCTTCCTACGTTCTGTGTTAATCCGGGTTGTGAAAAAGAAAAGATTTTTCACACCTTGGATGTTAGGAGGTGTGTTTTGCAGTATTTAAAAAAGACGTCAGAGATTAGGAAGTCTGATTCCTTATTTATTTTATTTTCTGGTAAGACAGCGGGTCAGAGAGCTTCAAAGTCTTCTATTGCTAATTGGATAAAGTTAGCTGTTAGAGAAGCATATAAGGCAATGCAGTTAGATGCGCCAGCCTCATTTAAGGCCCATTCAACCAGAGCAGTGGCATCATCATGGGCAAATAATGCAGGGGCCTCGCCAGAGCAAATCTGCAAAGCGGCAACGTGGTCAAGTTTCTCAACTTTTATTCGCCATTACCGAATTGATGCAATGTCGGCTCATGACCAAGCGTTTGGAAGAAAAATTCTCCAAGCGGTGGTCCCACCCTAAGGTTGTATTACTTGTTAATCGTCTCACCTTGCCCTGAAGGATTGTGGGAAAAAATCAGAGTTAGTACCTGCTAACGCTGTTTTGAACAATCCTTCAGGGCAACGATCCCACCCGGGTGTTATTGTCTATGTCAGATAGTGGCACGTATGTGGGTTAGTGGAGGTTCACCTGTCGGGTACTTGGTATAAAAAGCACTGAGGGTGGACTAACCATGTGATTGTTTTATAGGGGAAGTGCTGCTTGTTCCTGCGTTGGGTGGAGCTGCGTCTCACCTTGCCCTGAAGGATTGTTCAAAACAGCGTTAGCAGGTACTAACTCTGATTTTTCAGTCTGGCATTCATGAACATCTGACTATCTCCTCTGTAACACAACCCAGCCTGAAACCCTGTATTAATCTGAGACACAGCTATGCGCTTTGAGTCCTATGGGAGAAAAGCGCTTTACAAATGTTATTGTATTGTATTGTAATTCACATTATGGCCTATGATAGTAATGGCCGCAAATTTCCTGTGCCATTTTTGCCTGACTCGGATGTGGGTGCCCTGCCCTGTGTGATCCTCAATATGCAGGGAACAGCAGGTGGGAATCCTTATTGGTCTGTTAAAAGACCAGCAGGGGGCACTGAAGGAAATTTTAAGTATGCTCTAAAGGTCTGCTTTACTTATTTGGGGAGGCATTCCACATATTTGGCCTTGGTCATCGGGACAGGGATCAATGCATGCAGCATTCTCCATTGTTCAGGTTTAATGAATGGTAAGCATTTATAGTTAAGAACATTAAATGACTTTTTTCTTGGTTGCATTTTTATTTCTCTTTGTGGACATGAGTAAGGGCTATGTCAGTACCTCTGTACGCTTTTTACCTGGGGAAGGGGGCAGGCATCTCGGGGGTCCCCTTCTTAAAGGTAGAGAAGAGCCCCTTGTCCATGGGTTGGTCAAGGGCTCTGGGGGAGAGGGGGAGGGCTGGACCATGAACCATGTGGTGCCAATATAGCTCAGGCTGCAGAGCCCTACACTTGTATTTATTCTCCTGTTCCTAGAAATGACTCGAAGTATCCCAGAGATTTTTTTTATATTTAAACATTTTACAAAGTAGATCAAATTTTTTTATAGTCTTTGTGTCAGCCTATAAAGTGTCCCAGAGTTAGAAAAAGGTCAATAGTTCATGTATTTTATCTCTCCCTGCCCTCAGAAGTTGTATTCTGAAAGGAAAACATTAATGACTGTAATTTGCTTACCAGTGATGTCTACTATATTCCCGGCAAGCTACCAACAAGACAGAAGCTGTCCCTTTCTTGCCTAGAAATTAACTCTTTCAGGCAACAAAGTAAAACAAGTAAACTATCCTGGTTATAAAGCACTTTATATCCTAACTACAGTATATTCACGTCATTGCAAGTGGCTCCTGAAAGGTACTTTCATTTAATAGGACCAGCACACTCTGTGTGCTGCTGTTTTAGTGAGAGAATGAAGAGAGGTTGCTGCAGAGATAGGGAAAGCTTAGTTAGGCTCTTGTTAGGCTTGTGAGCTTGCTCCTTGCTTATATTTATTCCTAAAAAGCACCCCAAAACAGCTTTTTTGAGAGCTAATGTTCTTGTGATGTGTTTTTGTTGTTGTTGTTGTTGTGTGGCCCTGTCATATACAGCCCTGTCTGTCACAGCTGGCCCTTGCTAATTACTATACTGTGCCAGGCCCAGCTGATTCAGTGCCTACCTTTTCACTGCACCACCTGACCTGTGTGACTGCCTGCACTGCACATTGTATTCTAATACCAGTCACTGCATACGAGTCACTGATGATGAAGTACCTGCTGTCGGTGCAGTTTATGCGGTGTCTGATACAAGCAAAATTGTGGATGATGATGATACTGTCATGGATGTCACGTGGGACCCTAATAGACATGATGACCAGGGGGACAGTTCAGAGGGGGAGTCAGGAGTAGGAGGAGACAAGTTCCTGAAAGAATCAGGGGGAGCTCGTCATCATAAACTGCTCGTGGCAGTGTCTGGTGGCATGTATCACCACCTATGGGCAGCCAGCCAACATGTCCTTCAAGGTCAGCTGCTGGCGCCACCACCACCAAAGTGCCATCAACCCAGTGCTCAGCGGTGTGGAATTTTTTGTGTGTGTCTGCCTCAGATGAGAGCAATGCCATCTGTACTCTCTGCCACCAAAAATTGAGCCTTGGAAAGACCAAGACTCGCGTAGGGACAACTGCCTTATAAAGGCACATGGAGAAAAGGCACAAACTGCAATGTGAAGACCACCTGAGGAAAAGCAGCACACAAAAGCAAAGCCACCCTCCTTCTCCGCATCCTCCCTTGCACCTTCACAGCCACCCTCCTCCACTCTGCCTCTCACCTTGAGCGGTTCATGCTCCTCTGCCCACAGCAGCAGCCAGGTGTCCGTGAGGAAAAGCTTTGAGCGGAAGAAGCCAATGTCTGCCAGTCACCTCCTTGCCCGGCGTTTGACAGCTGGCTTGGCAGAACTGTTAGCTCGTCAGCTGTTACCATACCAGCTGGTGGACTCTGAGGCCTTCCGAAAATTTGTGGCGATTGGGACACTGCAGTGGAAGATACCAGGCCGCAATTATTTCTCAAAAAGGCAATACCCAAACGGTACCGTGATGTTGAAAGGCAATTGGTGTCATCTCTGGCACACAGCGTTGGGTCAAGGGTCCATCTGACCACAGATGCCTGGTCTGCAAAGCACGGTCAGGGCAGGTACATTACTTATACAGCACATTGGGTCAACCTGGTGACTGCTGGCGGCAAGCAGGGAGTATGTGGCTATGCAGCGAACCTAGTTGTGACACCTCCACGGCTTGCAGGCAGGCCTGCTGCCACCTCCTCTCCATTTCCTCCTACTCCTCTTGCTACATCCTCTTCGCTGTCGTCCTCCTAGGCTGAATGGCAGTGCTACTCTACTGGTGCTGCGATCTCCTCTCCAGCTACACAGCACAGCTCCCCAGGGCCTATGCTGCATGGTGTCACACCATCTTGGACATGTCTTGCCTCAAAGCAGAAAGTCACACTGGAGCAGCTCTCCTGGCTGCTCTGAACAAACAGGTGGATCAGTGGCTGACCCCGCACCAACTGGGGATAGGCAACGTGGTGTGTGACAACGGCAGCAATCTCATTTCAGCTTTGAGTTTGGGAAAGTTGACACATGTACCCTGCATGGCACATGTGCTGAATCTAATAATTCAAAGATTTGTTTGTAAGTACCTAGGCTTACAGGAGGTCCTGAAGCAGTCCAGGAAGGTGTGTGGGCATTTCAGGCAGTCCTGCACGGCCATGGCACGCTTGGCCAATATTCAGCAGAGAAACAACTTGTCGGTGAGGTGCTTGATTTGCGATAGCCCGACTCATTGGAATTCAATGCTCCTCATGTTTGAACGCCTGATACAACAGGAGAAAGCTGTCAACGAGTATCTGTACAACTACAGTGAGAGCTGAGGTTTTTCTGGCCGAAGTACTGGACACTCATGCATAATGCCTGCAGGCTCATGCGTCTGTTTCAGGAGTTGACAAACCTGGTGAGTCGCAGTGAAGGTGCCATCAGTGACTTGATCCCATATGCTTTCTTCCTGGAGCGTGCGGTGCGTTGAGTGGTGGATCAAGCTGTGGAGAAGCGTGAACAGGAACAGGAAGAAGAGTGGGAACAATCATCAGCAAAACCAGATGTTTCCTCAACACCTGCGGCAGCACAGAGGAGGGGGAGGAGGAGGAAGAGTCATGTGGGGAAGAGAAGTCAGAGGAGAAAGGTGGCTTTGAAGGAGGAGGCGGAAGGACAACCGCAGCAGGCGTCACAGGGGGCTTGTGCTGCTCACCTTTCCCGTGGTATTGTTCATGGCTGGGGGGAGGAGAACTTACTTGACATCACAGAGGAAGAGCAAGAGGAGATAGATAGTTCGTCGGCATCCGACTTTGTGCAGATGGCGTCTTTCATGCTGTCCATCCTGTTGAGGGACCCCCGTATAAAAAAACTCAAGGGAAATGACCAGTACTGGGTGGGTATGTTCCTAGACCCTCTGTATAAGCACAAAGTGGCGGAGATGTTACCAAATCACCAGAAGGCAGAAAGGATGCAGCACTTGCACAACAAGCTGGAAAATATAAATAGGAGACACTGAGAGCCCAATATAGTGTAGTATGTATTGGAAACCATGGATAAATGTAAGTGTGAGATGAATATACTCACAAACATGGGTTACCTCTTAGGCAACCACTGTAGATGCAGGTGAGGAGATTAGACCTGTCCTCACTCAGGATTAAGATGTCACTCTGTAGATCAGGAAAGTAGGGGTAGGTCACCCCTCCACCAGGGGTGGACACAGTATTATCGTAAGAGAACAGAGGCGCCAGCAGGATAAAAGGTAATATAAATTTTAAAATTTGCTGGGAGGCAGTGGTGGACTTACCTCCGGAAAGCAGACTCAAAAATACTGTCTGAATTAAACAAATTTATTATTGGTACCCCAAAAGATGCAACGCGTTTCGCAGGCACAGCCCGCTTCATCAGGCAATAAGATAGGGGACAAACTGTGGACAAAGACAAAAGACGTTGCTGTAGCGAGCCACATAAAATTAACTAAGTATGTAGTATCATGCAAATTGTATGCAACATTTTCACAATATAAACACTGGATATAAGGTTGCACAATTAAAACAAGGTTCACAGACCCTAGCGTCATAAAATCCACACAAAAAAGTCAGTACATCTTGTAGCCTAAGGAATAATTCAATTTAGTGTAGGAGGCAAGAAAGTGCAGAGTGCTAATTATGTAGTGCAAAATAATGCTAATAAGGTGCCATAGTGTAGCAGCACAAGATGTGTGACCGCAGATACAATTAATTGTAAAGTGCAGCAGTATAGGGCAAGTATAAGTAAAAATGCATTGCATAAAAGTATGTAGTATCATGCAAATTGTATGCAACATTTTCACAATATAAACACTGGCTACAAGGTTGCACAATTAGAACAAGGACTACAGACCCTAGCATCATAAAATCCACAAAAAAGTCATTGCATCTTGTTGCCTAAGGACAAATTCAATTTTGTATAGGAGGCAAGAAAGTGCAGAGTGCTAACTATGTAGTGCAAAATATTGCTAATAATAAGGTGCAGTAGTGTAGCAGCACAAAATGAGTGACCGCAGAAAAAAAATCGTAAAGTGCAGCAGTATAGGGCAGATATAAGTAAAAATGCATTGCATAAAAGTATGTAGTATCATGCAAATTGTATGCAACATTTTCACAAAATAAACACTGGATATGAGGTTGCACAATTGAGACAAGGTTGGCAGACCCTAGCGGTATAAAATCCACAAAAAAGTCAGTGAATTCTGCAGAAAAATTCAATTTTATGCAGGAGGCAAGAAAGTGCAGAGCGCTAACTATGTACTGCAAAATATTGCTAATAAAGTGCTGAAGTGTGGCAGCACAAACTGAGTGACCGCAGAAAAAAATAATCGTAGTGTGCAGCAGTATACGGCACAGATTAATAGAAATACATTGCATAAAAGTCAATTGCATAAAAGTTGTAGTGCGGCAGGGTATAGTGAATATAAGCAAGGGATTGTGAAATATATTTTAGGATAAAATAGTAAAATAGAAATAGTAGTAGTCTTACCAGTAGCTCGTCAGTAGCACGAATGGCACCTCTGTGATGAAGTGAGGACACTTCATGCTTTATATATGGTGCCTGGGATGTGTCTGCCAATGGAAGGAAGCAGAGGGTGTAGGGTGGGCGGGGCAGAGATACGTGGAGGGGGACAGGCAGCCAATCGGCTGTTGCCAAATGTAATGTGGCCATTTGTATTGAAAACTACTATAGTAGTGCGTTGCTGCCATCATGTGGTTATTAAACGGTATGGCATCTAGTGAATTAAATAGGGAAAAAAAAAAAAAAAACACACAGCACCCATACCACAATTTTAGCATCTTGCATAGATTTTAGTTCAAATGCCCACTTCTGTATTTGTAAGAATTTTAGTCGGAGGATGCAATATATAGCACAAACATAAAAATGAGATAAAAATAAACATACACAATATACACACAATATTTATATAATCATCATTAAATAAATATCATTAAAAGGTATGATAAAAGAGTTTTGATAAAAGAGAGCGGCAGAAATGAATAAAACACTGCTAGATATGATAGTGAATTTAGTGACTTTTTTCGAGTTGCTCGTTTAGTCCCTCAGGGACGAGGGTTTTCAGAATTTGTATCCAATACATTTCACATTTTCTGAGATGATCAAGGGCATCCGGCAAGTGAGCACGTACTGAGTCAATTAATGTAATATGAAAAAAATCTGGATCATTGTCGTGATGGGTGGAAAAGTGACGTGAGACGCTGTGAAGGGGAAATTTGTTAATGATGATTCTTTTGTGCTGCCCAATCCTGCTGCGTGCCATTTGGGTGGTCCGCCCCACGTACTGGAGCCGGCAGGGGCATGAAATGAGGTAAATGACATACTTGGATTCACATGAGAGGTGTCTATTGATCGGATACTGGATATGGGTAATGTAAGAAGTAAAGGAGGTGTCTGGCTGGATGAATTTGCAGGCTGTACAACGAGGTTTGTTGCATGGATAACAACCTGGAGCCTGTTGGGGTGGGGTATTATGAGTGGGGTGTGGCGCAGAGAGTCGACTGGGGGCCAGAATGTTTTTGAGATTTGGCGCTCTTCTATAGGTGATCGCTGGTTCGTGGGGTAGTAGAGGCTGGAGGAATGGATCTTGCATAAGGATGTCCCACCTGTTCTTAATGATGTTTCGTATTTGCACGTGTTGGGCATTGTAACATGTAATAAATCTAGGTGGACCTTCTGTGTTGGAGGGGGTGGAGAGACTGGTGGCGGACTTCGGTATTTTGGCTTTGTATTTGGCATCCTTGATTAATTTTTTGGGGTATTTGTGAGCCGTGAACTTTTGGGTGAGTATATTGGATAGAATTTCATATTGTTGTGGATCTGTACAGTTTCTGTAAATTCTTCTGTATTGGCTATAAGGTGTATTGGTGATCCAGGGATGGTGATGGAAGCTGTCAAGGTGAATGTAATTGTTCGCATCAACCGGCTTGAAGTAAGTTTTGGTTTTGATGTGGTTCATGTCAATATAAAGTGTCAGGTCTAGGAATTCTATGGAGGATGTGTGGTGGTGGTGTGTGAACTGGAGACCGGCTGTGTTGGAGTTAAGGTAACTGACAAAGTGAGGAATGTGTGTGGTGTCCCCCCTCCAAATAAAGATGAGATCATCAATGTATCGTTTATAAAAAATGTTATGTGAATTTGGATTGTTGGTGGTCAAATTGAGATGTTCTAGATAGCCCATGGTGAGATTGGCATAGGATGGGGCAAAGAAGCTCCCCATCGCTGTGCCGCTGGTCTGATGGTATATTTTATCATTGAAAGTGAAAATATTGTTGTTCAAAATAAATTCGCCACACTGTATTAGAAAGGCTTGTTGTGTGTGTGGCATGGAAGTATCAGAGGCAAGGAAGTGTTGTAGGGAGGTGAGACCAAAGGAGTGGGGAATATTGGTGTACAGAGCAGTGACATTGCATGTTAGCCAGACAAAATCAGGCTGCCAGGTGATGTTATGTAGTAATAGTATCAGATGTTGAGAGTCTTTGAGAAAGGAATCCAGAGACTGAACGTGGGGTTGTAGGTGTTGATCTAGAAATTTTGATAAGTTACTGGTGATGGAGTCGATGCCCGAGATGATGGGCCTGCCTGGTGGTTTGTGTAAGTTCTTATGTATCTTTGGTAGATAGTAGATAGGGGAGTTTTGGGTTGAGTATTGATAAAAAAATTTTCATTCTTTGTAATAATATTATTTAGAAAGGCATTGTTGATAAAAGCGTTGAGTTTACTGTTTAGAGAAGGGGTGGGGCCAATAGCTATTGTCTCGTAATGTGTTGGATCTCCTAGGAGTCTGGCCGCTTCCTCCAGATAATCAGACCGATTAAGAATGACGATTTTTTTTCCCCTATTTAATTCACTAGGTGCCATACCGTTTAATAACCACATGATGGCAGCAACACACTACTATAGTAGTTTTCAATACAAATGGCCACATTACATTTGGCAACAGCCGATTGGCTGCCTGTCCCCCTCCACGTATCTCTGCCCCGCCCACCCTACACCCTCTGCTTCCTTCCATTGGCAGACACATCCCAGGCACCATATATAAAGCATGAAGTGTCCTCACTTCATCACAGAGGTGCCATTCGTGCTACTGACGAGCTACTGGTAAGACTACTACTATTTCTTATTTTACAATTTTATCCTAAAATATATTTCACAATCCCTTGCTTATATTCACTATACCCTGCCGCACTACAACTTTTATGCAAGTGACTTTTATGCAATGTATTTCTATTAATCTGTGCCGTATACTGCTGCACACTACGATTATTTTTTCTGCGGTCACTCAGTTTGTGCTGCCACACTTCAGCACTTTATTAGCAATATTTTGCAGTACATAGTTAGCACTCAATTGTCTCAATTGTGCAACCTCATATCCAGTGTTTATTTTGTGAAAATGTTGCATACAATTTGCATGATACTACATACTTTTATGCAATGCATTTTTACTTATATCTGCCCTATACTGCTGCACTTTACGATTTTTTTCTGCGGTCACTCATTTTGTGCTGCTACACTACTGCACCTTATTATTAACAATATTTTGCACTACATAGTTAGCACTCTGCACTTTCTTGCCTCCTATACAAAATTGAATTTGTCCTTAGGCAACAAGATGCAATGACTTTTTTGTGGATTTTATGATGCTAGGGTCTGTAGTCCTTGTTCTAATTGTGCAACCTTGTAGCCAGTGTTTATATTGTGAAAATGTTGCATACACTTTGCATGATACTACATACTTTTATGCAATGCATTTTTACTTATACTTGCCCTATACTGCTGCACTTTACAATTAATTGTATCTGCGGTCACACATCTTGTGCTGCTACACTATGGCACCTTATTAGCAATATTTTGCACTACATAATTGGCACTCTGCACTTTCTTGCCTCCTACACTAAATTGAATTATTCCTTAGGCTACAAGATGTACTGACTTTTTTTGTGTGGATTTTATGACGCTAGGGTCTGTGAACCTTGTTTTAATTGTGCAACCTTATATCCAGTGTTTATATTGTGAAAATGTTGCATACAATTTGTATGATACTACATACTTAGTTAATTTTATGTGGCTCGCTACAGCAACGTCTTTTGTCTTTGTCCACAGTTTGTCCTCTATCTTATTGCCTGATGAAGCGGGCTGTGCCTGCGAAACGCGTTGCATCTTTTGGGGTACCAATAATAAATGTATTTGTTTAATTCAGACAGTATTTTGAGTCTGCTTTCCGGAGGCAAGTCCACCACTGCCTCCCAGCAAATTTTAAAATTTGTATTACCTTTTATCCTTCTGGCGCCTCTGTTCTCTTACGATAAAGCTGGAAAATATGCTTTACAGTGCGTTTAAGGGTCACAGCACAACGGAATAAAGGTGCCACTCCCAGTAATCTTCCTCCTCCTCCCATGTCCACGCAGGCAAGGACAGGACCCTCTTGCAATCTCATGGTGATGTCGGACATGCGGACATTCTTTAGTCCAACGCATCGCCTTAACTCTTCCGGATCCACCCTCCACCAACGCCTCAACCGGCAGGTAGCCAACTACCTGGCCTTAACTGCGGATTTAGACACTCTGAGCAGCGATGAACCCCTCGATTACTGGGTGCGCAGGCTTGACCTGTGGCCAGAGCTGTCACAATTTGCCATCCAACTTCTGGCTTGCTCTGCCTCAAGCGTCCTTCAGAAAGGACCTTCAGCGCAGCTGGATGCATTGTCAGTGAGAAGAGAAGTCTCCAAGGTCAACAAATTGTTCAGTACCTCGCCTTTATCAAAATGAATGAGGCATGGATCCCGGAAGGCTACTGCCTGCCCGAAGACTAAGTCAGTCCCCACACACAGCATCTCTTCCTGCACGGCATGTGACTGCCCGCACCAAAACAAAGTCTGTCCCCACACAGCATCTCTGCCTGCAGGCCGCTTGACTGCCTTCTCCGCCACCACCAACAGGGTTCAGGACTCCAGGCGGATTCCTGAATTTTTAAGGCCGCTGCTAGCAGCGGCCGCTATAGTAATTTTTCTGGTGCGTGTACTTGCCTGCCTAATTTTTCTGGCTGCACTGTGGCTGCAACAACAAAACAAAAGGCATGTACAAGTGTCAATTCTCCTTCATGATCGTTACCTTGCCGCGTTGAAGGGGCTTGCGTATCACAATGAAGCAATGACCTATATGCGTTTGTTGGGGGGCACACCCAAGATTATAAGGCTGCTAGCAGCGGCCACTAACAAAAACAATAAAAAAAAATTCTGGTGCATGTACATGCCTGCCTTATTTTTCTGGCTGCACTGCGGCTGCAACAACAAAACAAAAGGCATGTGCATGTGTCAATTCCCCTTCGTGATCGTTATCTTGCCGAGGTGAAGGGGCTTGCTTATCACAATGAAGCAATGACCGGCTATATGAGTGTGTTGGGGGGCACACCTGACCCAAGATAATAAGGTCGTTCCTTCATTGTGGACAGACCAAATTCAATCAGCTGGACAGTCACTGTTCTGTCATTGAGCTACCTCAGCCCGACCATATGGGCTTGAAAACCACCATCACCTGCACTCTCGCCATTGTGTGCACCAGTCCAGCACAGTCATCTGTTGGCTTACAATTCAGATGCATCCTTGAGCGCTGTCACTTGTCTGTTTGTTTTATGAAATGTGTATACCATTTTTATGATTAGCAGCACAATTAATATTGTGTTTTTATCGCTAGATTAGCGTTAGGTCTTCCCCGAGGGGGTACGGCACTGCCGTGGGGAAGTCTATTAGGTAATAATCTGTGCACATATTATCACTGAAGCTAACACCTCCTCCCCCCCCCCCCCCTTTGTAGTGAGTGCTAGGTGTGTAATTTAGTCCAGTAGTTATTGGAGCTCTGCATATCAATGCAGATAAATCATTCAGGTATAAGTTTACCCCTCACTGAAGCTACGCCCCCTTTTTGCCTATGAGTGCTAGGTGTGTAATTTAGTCCAGTATTTATTGGAGCTCTGCACATCAATGCAAACAAATCATTCAGGTATAAGTTTTGTTTAAAAGCACTGCTATGTCTCCCACTGTTCATTGTGGACAGGCCAAATTCGATCAGCTGGACAGTGACTGTTCTGTCATTGAGCTACCTCAGCCCGGCGACCATATGGGCTTGAAAACTGCCATCGCCTGGTTTTAAAGACAAGACAAAACAAGACAAATAACATATCACACTTTTCTCCTGGCGGACTCAAAGTACCAGAGCTGCAGCCACTAGGACGCGCTCTATAGGCAGTAGCAGTGTTAGAGAGACTTGCCTAAGGTCTCCTACTGAATAGGTGCTGGCTTACTGAACAGGCAGAGCCGAGATTCGAACCCTGGTCTCCTGTGTCAGAGGCAGAGCCCTAACCATTACACCATCCAGCCACAGCATAAAGCACTTTAGGCCTCCAATCTAGCATTGCAATGTGATTTCTGCCCTTAAAACCCTGCTGTGCGTCAAATCCGTAATTTTCCCCGGGACTTTTGGCATGTATCCCACTCCGCCATGTCCCCCTCCAGGTGTTAGACCCCTTGAAACATCTTTTCCATCACTTTTGTGGACAGAATTAGTGTTTGAAGTTTTGAAAGTTCGCCTGCCCATTGAAGTCTATTGCGGTTCGCGCGAACGCAAACTTTTGCGGAAGTTTGCGCTTGAGGTTCACGAACCTAATATCAGAGGTTTGAGCCATCTCTCCCTTTTCTCTCCTATCTCTCTATCTATCTATCTATCTATCTATATACAGCATATATATGCTAGAGAGGGTGACCTATAAATACCTCCTTTTTTTAAATGCGTAAGGCTGTGATTTCTGTTAAGGGTTTTTAGTATTTTGCTTGCCATAGAAATTCTGATGGTGCTGTATGATTTAATGGGGTAATTTATGACATACCGTATGTAACAAACAGACATATTTACATGCACCTATATCATACTGGGGATGGCCGAGCATAGTTCAGCAACAAGTGAAACTGTACCTGTTCATGTTTGAGGGGGTTGTGGCAAAGATGATTAACTTACCTGTATGACCACCTCTTGCTGTGGCACTCCATGCTGCAGTCTATCCGCCCAATACTCCTTCCTTTACAGTGAAAGTTCTGACTGTGAAGGAGGAAGTGTTGGGAGAATGCAGCGCAGCATGGAGCGCTGCGGCAAGAGGCAGTCATACAGGTAAGTTAATCCTCTTGCCACGACCCCCTCCTAAAACACAAGAGAGTACAGTTTCACCTCTTGCAAAACTGTGCTCCCTTGTCTCTATCTCATATATGCTGTAATCACATACTAAACACCATAAATACATACCAAACCTACATCTGGTACCACATCTGCTAGGGCACGTTTCTAAGATAGAAATCAAAGAATAAAATTAAACACACTTAAAAATATTAATATGAAGCACATACTGTATGAGGCCATTCATGCCCAGGGCTACAGTTACTTATACAGTAACTGGAAAAAATGATATATTTTTATAAATATTCAGTATGTCTACTACTTGCTTCTTATCTGCTTTGTGTATTGAATCTCAGCTTCAGTCAAAATGCTGATTTTACTTGTGGACAAAGTAATAATTTTTACAATATCTTTCAAGGTTTTTGCTGAAGTCTGCATCCTCACAGCAAATTAAAGTGTGCATGAAAAAGGGCGACAGGAAAAAAGGGCCGGGCTGGATAACGAAATGCCGCCAGTGGATAACAAAATCTTAACTATAAACCTCGTTGTTGAACTTGGTTAGCGATATATACCATTTTAAAAACAGATGGGAGATAACGAAAAGATATTAGTGTTAACAATCGTTACGCAATTCAACAATACAGCTTAACCCAACCCTACTCTCACACAGAGCCCTCCCCTTGTGGTGAAGCTAACCACTCCCCTGGTGGTGCCTAACCCTAACCACCACCCCCAGTGGTGCCTAACCCCATCCACCCCCCTGTTGTTGCCTAAAACTAACCACCGGCCGGTGCCTAACCCTACCCACTCTCTCTGCAAAAACGCGCTTTTACACAAAGAAGCAATAATATCTTTGATAACGTAAAATCTGTACATACAAATGAAATATGGCAAAAACAATAATTTGCAAGCTTCTACATCGATAACATACTTCAAAAACTGTAATGTTGTTAGCGGTATTTATCGGGCGCCCTTTTTCTGCATTTTTTTTTTTTCCCGTATTATCTGTAAATGGAAGAGGGTCGAACCTCTTTCCTAAACTGAGCGATCCTAGGAGATGGGCCTTAATTCAGGAGGTGACTAAGAACCTGATGGTTGGTCACTCTGTCAGAGCTGCAAAAATTGATGGGTGAAACTGCCCAACAGTAGGTATTCCAAGCTTGTGGCAGCATATTCAAAAAGACTTAAAGAGGAACGTCAGCCTAAACAAAAATACTGTCATTAAGTTACATTTGTTATGTTAATTAAAATGGATAATATAATCTCTAACCCACCATGTTTAAAAAAAACAGGCAAATGTTTGCAATTTCATGGGGCAGCCATCTTTTTGGTTGAAAGGAGGTGACAGGGGAGCATGAGACACAGCTCCAACTGTCGTGTGTCATGATCACCCCTCCCAGCTGCGCGCGCTAGGCTTCAAATCTCAAATTCAAAATAAAAAAACAAAACCAAAAATACATTTGCGGCAAAACAGCAGAAGGAGAACATCAGAAATCTCATCATGCTTTGCACAGCATCAGGGGAAAAATGCCCGGGCAGTTTTCTTCTGTGTAGCTAAAAATGAGGCTTGGATAAGAAAAACAAAGTTCTCATTCTGTGAAACTATTAAAGAAACACCAAGCTTTTTCAGTGCTGGTGAGTACATTTTTAGTCTGCAGGTTCACTTTAAGGCTGTAATTGCTGCCACAGATGCATCCACAAAGTAATGATGAGCAAAGGCTGTGAATACTTATGTACATGTGATTTCTCAATTTTGTTTTTTATATATGTTACGGCCAGAACCCGAAGTGTGGCCACTTCTAGTTCTGGCCGGCCACTTCGGGTTCTGGCCGGCCAATGCGCGAAGTGGCCGCAGCGCAGCGGCCAAAGTTAGAAATGGAATGTTTCCTTTTAATATGAATGTAGTTTTCCTGTCCGTCTCTGGCCAAATGTAGCAAAAAAAAAAACAGTTCGTTCATTGAATGAAATGAAGCCACCCGGCTTCTGCTCCGCCTCCTCTCCTCCGCCCCTGCCTCTCTCTCTCTCTCTCTCTCTCTCTATCTTCTTCGGGCAGCCGGCGGGGACACGCGTGTCCCCGAGAGTCGTTCGTGGTGCCAGGAAAGCAGAGCGGGGAGGCTGCAGACATTGCTTCTGCCAGCCCCCGCTCTGCAGGGACGAACAACAGGATTGCCTGCCGCGACGAACGACTCTGGAGGGGACACGCATGTCCCCCGCTGCCAGTGTCGGGGAGAAGAGAGAGAGAGGCAGGGGCGGAGGAGAGGAGGCGGAGCAGAAGCCGGGCGGCTTCATCTCATTCAATGAACGAACTGTTTTTTTTTTTTTGCTACATTTGGCCAGAGACGGCCAGGAAAACTACATTCATATTAAAAGGAAACATTCCATTTCTAACATTGGCCGCTGCACTGCGGCCACTTCGCGCATTGGCCGGCCAGAACCCGAAGTGGCCGGCCAGAACTAGAAGTGGCCACACTTCGGGTTCTGGCCGTAACATATACATTTGCCAAAACTTCAAGTAAACTTTTTTTATGTTGTCATTATGGGGTGTTGTGTGTAGAATACTGGGGGGGGGGGGGGGGGGAATGAATTTAATCCATTTTAATATGAAGCTGTAACATTTGGAAAAAGGAATGCATTGTGAATACTTTCCGGATGCATTGTAAATCACTTTAACTACCTAACTTCCGTGTCATACCGATGGGCATGACCTCGGTGGCAGCCCCAGTACTGCCTGACGCCTGGAACTGCAGTTTAGCAGGGAACGCGGGCGCGCATGTGTGATCATTCCCTGCTGGTTCACGGAGCGGAGCGGATCAGCCTACTAGCTGCAATCGCGGCTAGCTGGCTGTTCTCTGCCAAAAGGGGAAATAAATCCCCTTTGTTTATGTTTGTACAGTGATGCGATCTCTTGCATCGCTGTACGGCAGACACTCGGCTGCCCCCCCGGAATGACTGAGGAATGAAACCCTCTCATAGGCTGATGCCCTTGAGAGGCGGGGATGAATGCCGATCGCCCTTCTATGGTCATCAGGACGGCACAGTGGAGAGGGAGGAAGAAGGGAGGGAAAAGCCTCCCGTTTGTTAATAATATAATGATAATAAAAAAACAAAGATCGCAGCAGCGATCAGAGACCACCGACAAAGTGTCCTATTAAAGACAACAAAAGAAGCTCAGATTCAGTTGTGTGATGAGTTGTAGGGTTGTGCAGCAACCTGGCAAAGCTGCACAGCTCTGTATTGTGAAAAATCACCTGGTCAATAGGGGGGGGGGGGGGGGGGGTGTAACCCTGAGGTCCTGAAGTGGTTAAACGGAGTGGGACATGGATTAGGATGGGAATGGTTAAGGAAACTGAAAATGCTGAGGAAATAGATAGCAATTTGAGGGTGAGATATGGATTTAAAATGGGGATGAACTGGGAATGGATTAGCAAAGAAACATTGGTTAGGGTGGACTGACAATAAATGGAGTTGGAGAGAATATGTTTTACTTTTTCTCTAAAGGTTCAGACACAATATAAGCACTTTTCTGAGTGCTTTTTGACCATCAGAACTTTGAGCACTTTTTAAAAATGCTGTGATTTTAATGTAAGTCAATGGGAGTGTTTTTTAAAAAGCTCTCAGAAAGCTCTGATAGCCAAAAAAACATTCAGTAAAGTGTTTACAGTGTGTCTGATCCCTTAGTGGTTTTCTTTTCAAGTATTGAACAGATACTGTACGCCTTAGTAAATGATTAAAAGTCTGCAAATTGTATTAAAGTGTTCTGTATGTGTACATACCACAATACTGACTGGTGGTGCATCTTGTCCAAGATCCTAGTCAAAAAAGTAAGTAGAATAGTTACCATTACAATCACGCCATGATGTAATTTTTGTGAATTTACTAAATACACCTTCAAGCATGACAGTATAGTAATGTAGCTTTTTGTATTCTGGATAAAATAAAATCCTCCAACGCTGCAAATTTGGGCAGGCTATTTCATAATTCCCTCGGCCATAGCAGTAGCCAATCAGTAGCTGCGGATGAGCTGAGAACTCTGCAACTCGGATCTGTGTTGATATGCATACTATTGGACACTGTTATAAGCTTTTTAGTTAGCAGATGACAGGATAATTTGGGAGATATTTTTATTTTTATTTTTTTTACTGTGGAGGGATTCTACTATAGCACATTCAACGTACTGGATAAAGGCAGTCTCGGCGTCAAGCAAAGACTGCTAATTTTTAGTGGCAATCAATAAGCAGTCTTTTAGGTTGCTTCGAAGGATCTGTCAGATTATCCTTGATTAGTAATTTTTCATGGGCTTGTACATGTGAACTGTAACTGTGACGTAACAGGCTTTATTCAATTAACTTTTTCTCCTGAGTTTTCTCCTAGGTGATAATTTTTTCATCTTCAATTTAGAGTAACTTTTCAGCACTTTGTAAAAAGTACCAAAAAATAGATGAAAAAGTATCAACATTATTTTGAGTATTTTTTTTTTTTTTTTTTTGCTTGCTGAGTTTCAAAATAACACCTAGGAGAAAATGTTACAGTAATTGAATATGGGCCAACATAGTTAAGGTTTGGAGTTCCTAATATAATTCTATTTTGAACTTCTAAATAATTTTATATAAGGGTTATTTATTTTACTAAAACTTTTTTTTTTTCCCTCTCATGTACTTGCTTGATGAAGCAGGCTCTGAAATATGGTGCATTATTGTATGAGGTCTCATTCACACCTAAAATCATAGTTACATACTTATTTGGGTTGAAAAAAGAATCGAAAAAACGCAAACTTTGTGCACTTTTTTGTCCCCCCTTCAGGCGCTTTACTGCGCACTGCGTTTCTGTTAAAAGTGCTTTTCTAAGCGCTTTTCCAGAGCGATTTTGTAATTCACTCCCTGACAGAAGTCAAAATGTGAACTCTTTGACCTGGAAAAGAATAAATACAATGTATTTATTCTAAAAAAAAAAAAAAAAAGTGAATGCAATCGCCGCATAAAGCGGTTTTGTGAGCATTTAGTGCTCTTCCTATACATTCCATTATAGCAAAAATTAGGGATGGGACGAATCCACAATTTTTTCGAATCCGAATCTGAAAAGGTTCTCGAATATCTTGAACCTTTCGAATCCCGAATCTAACGAATCCTGCACATAAGAATTGTGCGATCCGTGGTATAGTTGCCCGCAGTATAGGTAGCGAGGTAAAGGTGCCTTCAGTATAGCTAGCTAGGTATGGGTGCCTTCAATATTGGTAGCTTTCAGTATAGGTAGCAAGGTATAGGGGCCTGCAGTATAGGTAGAAAGGTATATGGGCCTTCAGTATAGGTAGCAGGGTATATGGGCCTTCAGTATAGGTAGCAGGGTATATGGGCCTTCAGTATAGGTAACAGGGTATATAGAGGCTTTAATTATAGGTAGGTATGTAGGTAGGTATAGGGGCCTTTAGGTAGGTAAAGGGACCTTCAGTATAGGTAGCAGGGTATAGGGCCTTAAGTATAGGTAGGTATGTAGGTAGGTATAGGGGCCTTTAGGTAGGTAGGTATAGGGGCCTTTAGGTAGGTAGGTAGGTAGGTACGTATAGGGGGCCTTTAGGTAGGTATAGTGGCCTGTAGGTAGGTAGGTATAATGGCCAGTAGGTAGGTAGGTATAGTGTCCTGTAGGTAGGTAGGTAGTTAAAGGGACCTTCAGTATAGGTAGCAGGGTATAGGGCCTTAAGTATAGGTAGGTATGTAGGTAGGTAGGTATAGGGGCCTTTAGGTAGGTAGGTAGGTATAGGGGCCTTTAGGTAGGTAGGCACGTATAGGGGGCCTTTAAGTAGGTAGGTAGGTATAGAGGCCTGTAGGTAGGTATAGGGGCCTGTAGGTAGGTAGGTAGGTAGGTACGTATAGGGGCCTTTAGGTAGGTAGGTAGATATAGGGGCCTTTAGGTAGGTAGGTAGGTACGTATAGGGGGCCTTTAGGTAGGTATAGTGGCCTGTAGGTAGGTAGGTATAGTGGCCGGTAGGTAGGTATAGTGGCCTGTAGGTAGGTAGGTAGTTAAAGGGACCTTCAGTATAGGTAGCAGGGTATAGGGCCTTAAGTATAGGTAGGTATGTAGGTAGGTAGGTATAGGGGCCTTTAGGTAGGTAGGTAGGTATAGGGGCCTTTAGGTAGGTAGGTAGGTATAGGGGCCTTTAGGTAGGTAGGCACGTATAGGGGGCCTTTAGGTAGGTATAGGGGCCTTTAGGTAGGTAGGTAGGTAGGTATAGGGGCCTTTAGGTAGGTAGGCACGTATAGGGGCCTTTAGGTAGGTATAGGGGCCTTTAGGTAGGTAGGTACATATAGGGGGCCTTTAGGTAGGTATAGGGGCCTGTAGGTAGGTAGGTATAGTGGCCGGTAGGTACGTATAGGGGGCCTTTAGGTAGGTATAGGGGTAGGTAGGTAGGTGTCGCTCCCCCCTTGTGCCTCCTCCCCCCCCCCCCCACGGCCTCCTCCGTCCCCCGTGCCTCCTCGCTCACCCATGCATAAGTATCAACTCACCTGTCCAGTGGAGCGCAGAGTGGCAGACCTCGTCATTACTTCTCGGTTCCCTCTAGTGGCCGGACCGGCTTTTACTGATGACGTCATTGTAAAAGCCGTCACTAGAGGGAACCAGGAAGTGAGCGAGAGGTCTGCCGCTCTGCGCTCCACTGGACAGGTGAGTTGATACAATGTATGTGGGCGGGCGGAGGAGGCGCGGGGCGGGCAGAGGAGACGCGGGGGGGGTCGAAGGAGGACGAGTGCGAGCGGCGGATGCGCGGCGATGCAGCGTCGGGATTCGGCGGATTCGCAAAGTGGAAAATGGCGTCGGGATTCGAATCCACGAATCTCGAATATTTCCCAATATTCGAGGGATTCGTGGATTCGCCGGATTCGTCGTCCCATCCCTAGCAAAAATGCCCCAAAAATGGTACAGGCAACGCTTTGCTGAACGCACAGATACCGCGCTGATATGAACTTTCTCATAGAAATTCATTGCACATGCGTTTTGTGGGAGATTGTAAAAATCGCCTGCACTTTGAAAAAAGGCAGAAAACGCCCCTAGTGTGAACGAGCCCAAAGAGCTGTATTTTTTGGATAAATGTGTGCATTCACTGAAGTACATTTATAGCATTAAATAACGTATATACCCGAATATAAGTCAACCTCGTATATAAGTCTATCCCAATATTTGACCCTCTTAAGCTGGCATTTTTTTAAGGTCATAAATGCTTTGTCTACCCAGCAAAGTTGTAGTCAAATCCAAACCTTCTGTCTGTAGAAGAAATGATCAATAAGTGGGCATGATAAATAACCGTGGGCATGTATGAGGCAAGATACCTGGAGCAATTATCTCTATGCATCTTCCCCACAAGGTGCTGCTGTTAATGTGCTAAAACATATAATTTAACAGCAGGGCAGTATTGGAAACATGCTTGCAGATTATAAGGGGTTAATAGTTTCAGGTATCTTGCCTCAGTGCTGGCTGGGATGTATAGACGCAGTGAAGTTTATCAAAGTTATAACAAATCCAGGCACTTGCTAATTAAATTATATACATGAATAATGTAGTCTTTATTATTTTATGAGATGAGGATCACATGTTGTAGTACATTTTCCCTAGTACACTATTTGGAGTATTTGCAATGTTTGTGTATTTTTAGTTGGCCTGTGGTAATGGTAAGTTTGTGTATATGTTTTTGTTCAAAGATGTAAAAGAGCAGATTTATACAATTTCATTGGTGAGCAGGGGATATATCTTTTATATTTATTGTGAATTATTTCTTTGAGTTGTTTTTTGGTCTTTCTTCATGACTGTAGGTTTACTTCCTGGTTTTGCACAGCATAATGGGTATAATCTCCAGTGACTTCCATATGTAATAACTAATATGAGTTCATTTGTTCAGAATCTAGGAATGTGCAAGTGGGATTAGGAGGACCTGAAATTACAGTGGGTTGCAAAAGTATTCGGCCCCCTTGAAGTTTTCCACATTTTGTCATATTACTGCCACAAACATGCATCAATTTTATTGGAATTCCACGTGAAAGACCAATACAAAGTGGTGTACACAGGAGAAGTGGAACGAAAACCGTACATGATTCCAAACATTTTTTTACAAATAAATAACTGCAAAGTGGGGTGTGCGTAATTATTCGGGACCCTGAGTCAATACTTTGTAGAACCACCTTTCGCTGCAATTACAGCTGCCAGTCTTTTAGGGTATGTCTCTACCAGCTTTGCACATCTAGAGACTGAAATCCTTGCCCATTCTTCTTTGCAAAACAGCTCAGTCAGATTAGATGGACAGCGTTTGTGAACCGCAGTTTTCAGATCTTGCCACAGATTCTCTATTGGATTCAGATCTGGACTTTGACTGGGCCATTCTAACACATAGATATGTTTTTGTTTTAAACCATTCCATTGTTGCCCTGGCTTTATGTTTAGGGTCATTGTCCTGCTGGAAGGTGAACCTCCGCCCCAGTCTGAAGTCTTTTGCAGTCTCCAAGAGGTTTCTTCCAAGTTTGCCCTGTATTTGGCTCCATCCATCTTCCCATCAACTCTGACCAGCTTCCCTGTCCCTGCTGAAGAGATGCACCCCCCGAGCATGATGCTGCCACCACCATATTTGACAGTGGGGATGGTGTGTTCAGAGTGATGTGCAGTGTTAGTTTTCCGCCACACATAGCATTTTGGCCAAAAAGTTCCATTTTGGTCTCATCTGACCAGAGCACCTTCTTCCACATGGTTGCTGTGTCCCCCACATGGCTTGTGGCAAACTGCAAACCGGACTTCTTATGCTTTCTGTTAACAATGCCTTTCTTCTTGCCACTCTTCCATAAAGGCCAACTTTGTACAGTGCTAATAGTTGTCCTGTGGACAGAGTCTCCCACCTGAGCTGTAGATCTCTGCAGCTCATCCAGAGTCACCATGGGCCTCTTGACTGCATTTCTGATCAGCGCTCTCCTTGTTTGGCCTGTGAGTTGTGCCATACTCCCATTTCTGAATGATTGCTTGAACAGTGCTCCGTGGGATGTTCAAGACTTTGGAAATCTTTTTGTAGCCTAAGCCTGCTTTACATTTCTCAATAACTTGATCCCTGACCTGTCTTGTGTGTTCTTTGGACTTCACGGTGTTGTTGCTCCCAATATTCCCTTAGACAACCTCTGAGGCCCTCAATCAGGGAGTGTAATTAGAGTACTGCTTCACACTGACACACCAAACTCACTTTGTAACGCACCGCAAACAGCTGTTTTTGTTGTGATGGCCGTGCTGGACTGGTGCGCACCATGGTGAGAGTGCAGGCGATAGCAGTTTTCAAGCCCATATGGTCACCAGGCTGAGGTGATTGTCCAGCTGATCGAATTTGGTCTGTCCACAATTAAGCAACAACCTTATTATCTTGGGTGTGCCCCCCCCCCAAGACACTCCTATAGCCGACGGTCATTGCTTCATTGTGATACGCAAGCCCCTTCGCTGCAAGGTAATGATCACTAAGGTGGATTGGCATATGTACATGCCTTTTGTTTTGTTGTTGCAGCCGCAGTGCAGCCAGAAAAATTAGGCAGGCATGTACACGCACCAGAAAAATTAGTATAGTGGCCGCTGCTTAAAAGTTCAGGAATCCGCCTGGAGTCCTGGACCCTGTTGGTGGTGGCAGAGAAGGCAGTCAAGTGGCCTGCAGGCAGAGATGCTGTGTGGGGAGCGACTTAGTTTTGGGGCAGGCAATCACACAGCGTGCAAGCAGAGATGCTGTGTGTTGAGACTGACTTAGTCTTCGGGCAGGCCTGACCGTGCTTTGCAGACCACGTGGTCAGATGGTCCCAGAGATGACACCACTTGCCTTTCAACATCACGGTACAGTTTGAGTATCGCCTTTTTTGAGAAATAATTGCATATCTTCCACTACGGTGTGTGGATTTGCTTTTGTGTGCTGCTTTCCCTCAGGTGGTCATCCCATTGCAGTTTGTGCTTTTTAATCATGTGCCTTCATAAGGTAGTTGTCCCTTTGCGGGTCTTGGTCTTTCCACGGCTCAATTTTTGGTGGCAGAGAGTACAGATGGCATTGCTCTCATCTGAGGCAGACACACAAAAAAATGTCCACACCGCTGAGCCCTGGGGTGATGACACTTTGTTGGTGGCGGCCGACTGAGTGTTAAAGAGAAACTCCAACCTAGAATTGAACTTTATCCCAATCAGTAGCTGATACCCCCTTTTACATGAGAAATGATTTTCACAAACAGACCATCAGGGGGCGCTGTATGACTGATTTTGTGCTGAAACCCCTCCCACAAGAAGCTCTAAGTACCGCGGTACTCTGGGCAAACTGCCACAATGTAACAATGTTCACAGACAGGAATTAGCTGTTTACAGCTGTCTCTAACAGCCAAAACAGCTAGGAGCAGCTACATAACCTGCCCACAGTAACAATGTCACCATGTAATACATGTCAGAATGAGAATCTGGGAGAGGAAAGATTTTACAATGAGTAAACACTGACTAAATAATTTATAAATAATTATGGTAAAAAATGAAGCACTTTTTTTACTACATTATTTTCACTGGAGTTCCTCTTTAAGTGGGGTGCCAGAATCCATGCTTAAGCTGAGAAAGATGAGGTGTTCTGTGTTAAATAGTCAACTATGTCCTGACACTTTAGTCGCGGGCAGCACAAAATCACGACAGCGCGACCTCGAACAGACCTGACAGGTGGCCTACCTCTGCCTTTTGCTTTGTCCATGTTGGGGGGATGAAGTGAAAGGTATGCACTGATTTGACTAATACAATGTGCAGTCAGTCACACAGGTGCAGTTAACAGGTATGCATGGAGTGGTATATCACACTGCATGCGCTCACGTAGGTAGGTGGGTGCACTGTGAACAGGTAGTAGGTATATGCAGTACTGGGTATTACAATGTGCACCTGTCACACACACAGGTAGTCACTGAATGTGCTGGGCCTGGCAGTGGTGCACACACAGTATGGATTATCAAGGCTGTCTATGCAACGCAAGTGTCTGTGGGACACACAGAAGAAAGAAAAAATAGATCACAAGAACAAGATTAGCTCTCAAAAGAGCTGTTGTGGGGTGCTATTTTAGCAATAAGAATCAGCAAGGAGCAAGCTAACAAGCCTACAAGAGCCTAACTAATCTTTCCCTATGAGAGAGTCTGCACTGCAGCAGCTGTCCCTTCTCTATTTACTGCAGGCACACGAGTGAGTATAATGGCCGGCGGGGCCTGCCTTTTATAAGGGGGGAGTGGCTCCAGGAGGGAGTGAGGCATGATTGGCTACAATGTGCCTGCTGACTGTGTCAAAGTTGACCCTAATGGTGAACTATGGGGGCGAACCGAACTTCCGAAAAACTTCCCGGTACGCCACGATCGCAAACCACGGAAGTTCGCCGGGAACTGATGATAGTCTTAGATTCTCTGTTCATGCTAAGGATAGTGAATGGTTGGACTATGTTTATTAGGCAGGCTTATATTGCATTATTGGGATTAACTGGTGTCAGAGGTATATCCAGGATTTCCCATTATGTTACATTAAGATTGTATGGAGTCTAAAGCCGCATCTACACGCGTAGATGCGGCTGCGATGTTCCTTATCAATCGAGCCGCTAATGCGGCTCGATTGATATGATCCGACAGGGCGGATTTCCCCACCGCCGATTCCCTGCTCGCTCCCCGCGAGGGGACAATGGCAGGGAATCGATCGGAAGATAAGCGGTGCCGGCTTGGACGAGCAGGAAATCGAATCCGGCGCACGCGCGGTGAGCGGGGACGTGGCGGGGACGCGGAAGAGGCGATCCGGCTGCTAATTGAGCCACCGGATCGCCGCCTCATCGAGCCGCCGGATCGCCGCCTCATCGAGCCGCTGGATCGCCGCCTCATCGAGCCGCCGGATCGCCGCCTCATCTACACGTGTAGATGAGGCTTAAAGAGGAAGAGAGGAATTCTGGGCCAAATTCAAAATTTGAAGAATTATATAAATATGTATTTTCATTTCTGTGGATGTAGTAGTTTGATAAATAAATATATTCTGGAATCTTTCTGACCACTAATGTAGTTGGATGCCTTGTAATATTGTGATCATACTTGGGGAGCTATTCTGAATAAATGTTCTGAATGTCACACTTACAGATCTGCCTTAGCAGAAGATAATCACCACTTTCTTCCTCTTATGATAAAGAGTTTTGGGAAGGTACTTATTTAAAGGGAACCTTAACTGAGAGGGATATACATTTTTCCTTTTAAACAATACCAGTTGCCTGGCAGTCTTGCTGATCTCTTTGGCTGTAGTAGTGGCTGAATCATACACTTGAAACAAGCATGCAAATGCTCCAGTCTGATTTCAGTCAGAGCACCTGATCTGCATGCTTGTTCAGGGGCTGTGGCTAAAAGTATTAGACACACAGGATCAGCAGGAGAGTCAGACAACTGGTATTATTTTAAAAGGAAAAATCCATATCCTTTTCAGTTTAGGTTCCCTTTAAAGGGAACCTTAACTGAGAGGGATATGTATGTTTCCTTTTAAACAATACCAGTTGCTTGTCAGTCCTGCTGATCTCTTTGGTTGCAGTAGTGGCTGAATCACACACCTGAACCAAGCTTGCAGCTAATCCAGTCTGACTTCAGTCAGAGCACCTGATCTGCATGCTTGTTCAGGGGCTGTGGCTAAAAGTATTAGGAGACACAGGATCAGCAGGAGAGTCAGGCAACTGGTATTATTTTAAAAGGAAAAAATCCATATCCTTCTCAGTTTAGGTCCCCTTTAACATTCCTATGACTTTAGGACTGGAAAATCCAGTCACTTGCAGCAGTTCCACTGCAGTTTTTGGATGTGTAAAACCCGGCACTATAAAATGTCCCTTCATTCATCACCTCCAAACAGGTACAAATGCGTAGCATTATATTCTCACTTTTATATCTTAGACAACCTTGGCTGGAGTTCTGTAAATAAACTGGATTACTCTTAATAAAATCTGAAATATTCCGTGCAAAACAAAATTTACATGAAAAGGGAAAATGTACATCGAAACCTTACCGGTATTGTTTCCTGTGATGTCAGTGCGCACTTTAGTGTTTTCTGAATAAAAAAAAAAAAAAAAAAACATTTACGTACTACAAAATGCATGCATATATAATATATATATTTACAAAGCTTAAAGAGACTCCGTAACAAAAATTGCATCCTGTTTTTTATCATCCTACAAGTTCCAAAAGCTATTCTAATGTGTTCTGGCTAACTGCAGCGCGTACGTACAAAAAGGTCGCCTGGACAAAAAGGGCGCGGGGTGTAAACTCTAAATAATAATTAATCATTAATAGGGTTTATAAATATAGTGTGCTATATTTCGTTTACAAATAATGTTTAACAAAATTATAAATCATTAAATAATGTTTATGAAATCGGAAATTGTGAAAACGTTAATCTTCCCTGTTTCAAAAGTTAAACTTATAATTACGTTTATAAAAAAAACAATAATATATGTTTAATTGTTATAATTGTATATTATTGTGAATAACCGTCATTTATGGTTTGTTCTTATAATAAAATCTGAAAATATTGTTTATAAAGATGATATAAATATAACTACGTTCGTAATAAGTGTTGTAATACATTAGTAATTATTACTAAAATTGTACTAAAACTATACCTAAGCCTACTCTTACACAGAACCCTACCTGTACCTATCCCTAACCCCTAGACTCCCCTGTTGGTGCCTAAACCTAAGACCCCCCTGTTGGTGCCTAAACCTAAGACCCCCCTGTTGGTGCCTAAACCTAAGACCCCCCTGTTGGTGCCTAAACCTAAGACCCCCCCTGTTGGTGCCTAAGTAACCCTCCCTGTACCTACCCCTAACCCCTAGACCCCCCTCTTGGTGCCTAAACCTAAGACCCCCCTGTTGGTGCCTAAACCTAAGACCCCCCTGTTGGTGCCTAAACCTAAGACCCCCCTGTTGGTGCCTAAACCTAAGACCCCCCTGTTGGTGCCTAAACCTAAGACCCCCCTGTTGGTGCCTAAACCTAAGACCCCCCTGTTGGTGCCTAAACCTAAGACCCCCCTGTTGGTGCCTAAACCTAAGACCCCCCTGTTGGTGCCTAAACCTAAGACCCCCCCTGTTGTTGCCTAAGTACCCCTCCCTGTACCTACCCCTAACCCCTAGACCCCCCTATTGGTGCCTAAACCTAAGACCCCCCTGTTGGTGCCTAAACCTAAGACCCCCCTTTATTATGTGGATAATAATGTTTTACTAATTGTGGATTCAAAAAATATTTTGCAATTTACGTTACGTACTGATCGCTTTATTTTGTGAATAATAATGTTTTACAAACAGTAAGGGATAAAACTTTAAATAATGTTTTAATTATTTAAATAAGATAAATATGTTTAGTATTTTCATAAACGTTATTCGGCACGGGTGCATTTTATAAACGTAAATCACCGGGCGCTGTTTGTAAACTTTATTTAGCTCCTGGCGCCGTTTATAAACTTTATTTAGCTCCGGCGCCCTTTTTTCCTACTCGGCGCCCATTAAACGCTATTTATTATGGGAGTGAATGGCGGCGCCCTTTTTGTCCACTAGCGGCATGCGCCCTTTTTTCCCAGCTCCGTCTGGAAGGCTGCCAAGTTCTTCAGTGTTGTGGTTCTGCTATGAACTCCCCTTTATGCACACTGCCTGTGTGTTATTTAGGATTAGAGCAGCTTCTCTCTTCTCTCTCTTATCTTTTACAAGCTGGATAAATCGTCCTCTGAGCTGGCTGGGCTTTCACATACTGAGGAATTACAAACAAGGGCAAAGCTGTTTGCAGGAAGAAAAGAGCAGCCTGAAACTTCAGTGCATGGGGGAAAGAAACACACAAATGATCTCTTGAGATTCAAAAGGAAGGCTGTATACAGCCTGCTTGTGTATGGATGTATTTTCTGTGTGTGGACATACTGTACATCAACCTACTTCCTGTTTTGGTGGCCATTTTGTTTGTTTACAAACAAACTTTTAAAAACTGTTTGTAACCACTTTTAATGCGGCGAGGAGCGGCGAAATTGTGACAGAGGGTAATAGGAGATGTCCCCTAGCGCACTGGTATGTTTACTTTTGAGCGATTTTAACAATACAGATTCTCTTTAAAGAGACTCCGTAACAAAAATTGCATCCTGTTTTTTATCATCCTACAAGTTCCAAAAGCTATTCTAATGTGTTCTGGCTTACTGCAGCACTTTCTGCTATCACAGTCTCTGTAATAAATCAATGTATCTTTCCCCTGTCAGACTTGTCAGCCTGTGTCTGGAAGGCTGCCAAGTTCTTCAGTGTTGTGGTTCTGCTATGAACTCCCCCTTCCAGGCCCCTCTATGCACACTGCCTGTGTGTTATTTAGATTAGAGCAGATTCTCTCTTCTCTCTTATCTTTTACAAGCTGGATAAATCGTCCTCTGAGCTGGCTGGGCTTTCACATACTGAGGAATTACAGACAAGGGCAAAGCTGTTTGCAGGAAGAAAAAAGCAGCCTGAAACTTCAGTGCATGAGAGATGCAGGGGGAAAGAAACACGCAAATGATCTCTTGAGATTCAAAAGGAAGGGTGTATACAGCCTGCTTATGTATGGATGTATTTTCTATGTGTGGACATACTGTACATCAACCTGCTTCCTGATTTGGTGGCCATTTTGTTTGTTTATAAACAAACTTTTTAAAACTGTTTTTAACCACTTTTAATGTGGCGAGGAGCGGCGAAATTGTGTCAGAGGGTAATAGGAGATGTCCCCTAACGCACTGGTATGTTTACTTTTGTGCGATTTTAACAATACAGATTCTCTTTAAGGTGGCCATACATCAGGCGACTTAGCAGCCGATCGACCATCCAATTTGATTATAATCAAATTGGGTGAAAATCTGTGCTGCCAAGTGCATGCCCGACCGACAATGCAACCGATTTTGGGGACAGAAATTGGTCACATTGTTAATTGTGCATGCTGCAAGATGTCGGGCTAAAGTTGGTTGTTTGAGTGTGCTGCGGCCGATGTCGGAACGAGCGAAGAAACTCTGCGCTGCTGCCATAATGTTTTTAAATGATCCCTCCCTTGTGTGCGCTTATACATTAGCTGTCCAGTGGCAGCATTCCGTGCGGTGTCCATCCATCTCTCCGGGTTCTAATAGCCGCATACACGCTGGCACAGCTGTTAGAACCCAGAGAGATGGATGGATACCGTTAAAGGCTGACACAGGACAGGTAATGTATAAAAATACACACTTGGGGGGGGTTGTGGTTGCTCATTTTATACATTAGGGGGGCAGCGGCGGGGCAGACACAGCGGGCTCACTCGACCCCCTGAAGATTTCAGCAATATATGGCCAGCAATATATGGGCAGCTTCGACAAAGAGAAAAATGTATCTGTAATCCAATTTGATTAGAGATAATTTTGTCTATGAAATCTGCCCATAATTTTCAGGTGTATGGTTACCTTTACTCAGGAACGGATCTAGACCAAGTTGCGCCTGGGGCAAGGTCAGGTTTTGGCGCCTAAACTGCCATTCCCCATCCAAATTTTGCCGCCTTTTTAAGAATTCAACAAACTGCGCCTGGGGCAAGATACCCGCTTGCCCCCCCCCTAGATCATGCCCTGCCTTTACTGAATTGTAACATTTTTTTTAAATATTTAAAACACTGAGGGTCCTTTCACAGAGGCAGCTGAAATGCAAGCTGGCTGTGTGGTTCAGCATCCAATTGTCCTGCACGATGAGCGCCATCTTCTTTTATCTTCTAGCAGCTAAATAGCATTTGTAACACGTGTGTTATTGCTTAATGTGGTTACAGGGCAGCAGAAAACCTCCAACCACATATCCTGTCTGGGACTTGGTGTGGCTGCTGTGTGCAACACACACCTCCCTACTGCCATGTACAGTCCTTGAAGGGGTCCAACTGGTTATTGGGTGCAGCTGACAGATGGTCTGCTCCCTGAGAGAAAGAGGCCTAAAATACCTATTTTTATTTGACAGCAAATATGTCATTTGTGTAACGCACACACATTATGAGTGTAAGCTGCAATGGAGACTGGACATAGACTTTTATACAAAGACTCCATTCAGTGAGTTATAATAACGCAATCAATTACAACACACTACCGTGAACAGGTCTGCAGAATTGTATGGCTAGTGAGTTTACATGCAGAATTATCCTGCAACACAACTGAAAACTGTAAACTAGGCAGGGACGTAGCAACAGTGATGATCACCAGATGAAATCCGAATAAGTTTTATTCGGGTTTCATCCAGGTAATTAAAACATGTGTTCGGGTGGGTGAGGAGGGGTTAATCTTACCCATCAGACGCCTTCTTTGATTCGTCCCACGGCGCCTCCCACAATGCGTTCCAAGCACGTCATGTGACTACAAACACTTCCTCCTTCAACCCGGAAGGAGGAAGTGTTTGTAATCACGTGACCGCAGCTTGAAATGCAATATGGGAGGCGCCGAGGGACGGATCAAAGACGTCTCATGGGTAAGAATAAATCACCTTGCCCACCCGCACAGGTGATGCAATTAGCAGGATGAAATCCAAATAAACCACTTTTTTTTTTTTTGAGCATCCCTGCGTAGCAATAGCCATAGTAGCTGTTATGGGTCCCTGGAGCAGAGGGGGCCCAGGTGGTACTTCTTGTAATAACTTTCCTGGGTTTCTCCACCCTCTGACTTTGTCTCAGTGTCCAAGAAATATGTGCAGTGTTGTTTGCATGAGTGTTTACATTGCCCAGATAACTCCTATCTATATGGTAAGGGCAGTAGTGGCATTGCTTAAGAGTGCCTCCATCTGAGGGCCCCATGAAAGTTTTGCTATGGTTCCCCAATAATCTCTAGCTACGCCACTGGATCTAGGCCATAAAGTCAAACCATTTTAAAAATGTATTCTATTCAATAGTCTTTTTCAAACAGAACATCATTTTCATACCTAACATTACATCATACATAGGGCTTGATTCAGTAAACCGTGCTAAATGTTAGCACGCCTGTGAAAAGCCCTATATCACGCCTAAAGTTATTTAAAATAAATTTAGATAATTTATTTAGATAAATTTAGATAAGCTAAATTCACAACGCGGTGCGCGCGAAACAGCCCATCGCGGTGCGATGTAAATGGCTCACCTGATGCGCCGATAAGGTCGCATTCGGTACGACTTTAACGTCGCACCATGCGACATTAAGGTCGCACCCAATGCAACCTTATAGGCGCATCAGGTGCGCCATTTTCGTTGCACCTCGATGCGCTGCTTTGCGCGTGATGTGAATTTAGTAAACGGTGCTAACCCAGTTAGCACCCTAGTTATCACGACCAAAGTCTTTAGGCATGCTAAATGGGTTAGCACCATTTACTGAATCAAGCCCATAATCTGCAATTTATACCTGTATTTTTTGAACTATAAGACTCACTTTTTCTCCCCCAAAAGTGGAGAAAAAAATTCACTGCGTCTTATAGTCCAAATGCAGGGAGTTCCTGACTTGTGAACACCTGCCAATATGAACCTCCAACCCGCCTCAATGTCGGGGACTCCCTGTACTGTGCCCATGCAGAGGAGGACACAGGGGGACACAAAAGGGCATAAAGGAGGACACAAAGGGGCATAGAGGAGGAAAGAAATTGACACTTAGGGGACACAGGAGGACACAAGGGGGCATGAGGTACAAAGGGAGCACAATATACAAGATGCCCTTACATCATGGATGCACCAGGTTTAGTATACAGTATATATTTTTCCCCTTGTTTTTGTCATCTAAACCTAGGTGTGTCTTGTGGTCAGGAGCATCTTATAGTCCGAAAAATATGGTAGTATGCAAATGGCTGCAGTTGACACTATTAGAGACTCTTTCTTAAAGGCAGTACTGTTGCAGGGGCCCTGTTCCCAGGATCGCCCATATAACAGAAAAGTCGAGTCACATGTGGTGGCTACTACAAGGGCTACAGCCCATTTATTATCTGTGACAACAGAGGTGTAGCTAAGAAACTATTGGCCCGAAGCAAGCACTATATACATAACAATTGATACAGTGCACCAAAACCTGCCAAAGACAACCACCGTGTCAGAGGTTCAAGAGGGGGTTGGGGAACAGTTTAATAACTTCTATTCAAAGTATCTATTGCAGTGTTTGTTACCAACACAACCAACACAGGGTCAATAAAGACCTAATACTGTGGTTGAGGGAGTGCCCCGATGTGGTCACAACCTCAGCACCCCTTATTGCGACTCTCCTGTGTGCCAATAGCTGGTCTTTTCAACATTCTATTCCACCTATCCCGCTCTGTGATTTCTTATATTACTCATCCATTAAAATACTCCTGAACTGAGAGCGATTATGGAGGTTGCCAGATTAATTTCCTTTTGAGCAAATACCGGTTGGCCCGCATTTCTGGTGATCATTCCTGCATTAGTGTCCGACTCTCACATCTCCAACAATCCTGTGGCTGTACCAGTCAGACTTCAGTCAGAAACATCTGATCTGCATGCTAGTTCAGGCTATATGGCTAAAAGTGTTAGAGGAAGATAATCAGCAACAGGGCCGGGCCAAGGCAGAGGCAAGAGAGGCTCCAGCCTCAGTGTGCAGTGTAAGTGGGGGCTAGCAATATCCTATTGTGTTTAAAGGAGAGAAATAAGAAAATGGGATACATAGCAGTGACTGCAAGCCAGATAACTATAGATTATGGTGGTGGGGGCCCTGGAGTGCCTCTTAGTGTAATAGCAATCAGCGTGTGACGGCTGGGGTGGAAGGGATGGAGGGGCGCACTTTGGTGTCTCAGCCTTGGGTGCTGGAGGACCTTGTCCCGGCTCTGATCAGCAAGACAGCCAGACAATTTGCATTGTTTAAAATGGAAGTAAATATGGCAGCCAGATTCCATTTCTCTCACGCTAGGTGTCCTTTAACTTATTTTTTTTATTTTAATTTAATTTTTGTGCATATGCACAAATGGGCTTGATTGGAAGCAAACTGAGCAGGACATTAAAGTTAATTGAGGCTGAGCACAGACACATGTTATAACTGCTGCAGTGCACAGAGCAATGATGCATGTCTACCATTAAAGAGCTAAGACGTCTACTATATCGATTTCTAAATCATAGTAGTGTTGTGGCTGTAATGCTGACCACACCTGGAACAAATATGCAGATAAGGTTTACAGACTAGTGTCAGTGAAGTATAATAAAAAGGAGCATATTTTTATTTTAGAAGACAAAAATGTCTTCTAGAATGGAATGTATACCGCTGCTATTTATACAACCATTGTGAGTGACAATCAGTTACCCCAGTCAAGTGAATAGAGTTTTAGATCCCATTTGGGGATTTCTACTGTACAGGCTAGTTTTGAAATCTGTAATGCCAGGGAACAAAATATGTTATCACTTAGATAAATGTCTATGAAGACTTCATACTTTGAGAAAAAAAAATTGCATAAATAGGTCCTGACTTGATTAAATGCATACAAACACTGCCTCTTATTCAAGTCACTCGCATAAGTTTTCTCCTAGGAGATAATTTTTCACCTTCAGTTTTTGAAAAACTTTTCAGCACTCTGCAAATGAAAAAGTTCCACAAAGTAGGCAAAAACGTACTGCCAAAATGATTATTTTCTTGCTTGCTGGTAGCTTAGTGTTCCCAAGGGGACATGTGACATGCCTTAAAATTAACTCTTTCAGGCAGCAAAATAAAACACGTAAAACAGCCTGGTTATTAATGTTTTGCACTGCAGTGTACATACTCATGTTTATAGGCTGCCACTGTTACTAGGCTGCCACTGAGTAAAGACAACAAAACATTCAATCTGCTTTGTAAATTTTTAAATATAAAATAAAATCATGAGATCCATGGAGTAGGAGGATAAATACAATTGTTTATCTCACCAGTTTATTTTCACCTCGGGTTCACTTTAAAAGGCATTTATTAATAAGGTGTGAAATTATAATCTAGGAGAAAACTGTAACGATCGGTGTCAGCACGCAGAGAGAATCTGATTATTGGTGATCTGCAGTATCACCAAAAATGCAGATATATACCTGATTATGGATGATCTGCAGAATCATCAATAATACAGATATAGTACTAACCTCCGGACACCTGTATGTAATCGTGAGTGCTTGGTGCAACAGTAAGACTTTGAATAACGCACCTGCAGAGCAGGTGATATTAGGCAGTATGGGCAATACTGCTCTTAGAGAGTACAGAAACCTCCCAGCAGCCTGAGACTCTCCAAGTGGTGGAGTCAGGCTGAAGGTAGGGAGGACCAGAGAGTGAGTGACACCTGAAGGTGGATGTCACTGACAGATCTGGAGACTATCTCTTAAGGGGAGAGATAGCTCTCGAGGTCGTGCAAGCCAGGTCGGCAATACACAGACAGACAAAGTACAAAGACAGAAAGCTGATTCGGTATCCAAGACAGGCAGGGGTTGGCAATGGAATATCAGATATGCGTGGTACCGAATCAGAGAGCAGAGGAGTAGTCAGGAAAGCAATAGGGCATAACAAATATCAAACAATGTCTAGTCTTGGGTGTGAGGTCCGTGGTCTCGACACCCTGGAACTAGTCTGAAGTATAACAGAATGATAACACAAGTTCCCTAGTCTTGGGTGTGAGGTCCGTGGTCTCTACACCCTGGAACTAGTCTGAAGTAATCTGGCTCAGTGTGAATTCCCAGGTCCTCCTGGTTCAAACACACTGTTGGATCTGACTAAGGTCTGAGTGCTTCCACGTAGTGTTCGCAACGGCAGACAACTTGTGGCCAGCAGTAACTATATATAGAGCAGCGCTCTCTGGCGCCACCCCTAAGTGATGAACCAATGGTTACCAGCTCTAAGGTCAGCTGACCAGCCTGGTCAGCTGATCCCTCCTTGGCCATCATAAAAGTTCTGCCTCTCAGCGCACGCGTATTCCTGAACCTATGTGCACTAACAGAGTCAGCCACATCAGATGCACGCTGCTGCGTGCAAGCCGCCGCGCTGGACGCGGAACCAGCCCCCCTGCTGTCCATACCTGCAGCGACTTTTCCGCGCACTTTCAGATTATCAGACGCACGCTTCCGCATGCAAACCGCCGCGCCGGGCGCGGAATCAGCCGCCTTGCTATCAGCACATGCGGCGGCTTTTTTTTCCGCGTTCTCTCACAAAAACTTAGGAGAAAAAGTGAACTGAATATGCCATTCACTTTTTCTCCTAAGTGATTTTTTTTCACACCTTGTTAATTAAAGGCCTTTTAACCACTTGACGACCACAGTGCTAACCCCCCCTAACAACCGGGCTGTTTTTTGCAGTACTGGGCTGTGCAGGCTTTTCAGCCTCCTGCACAGCCCAGCTATGGAGCCCAGTGATCGGACTCGCCTCCTTTTTTTGTCCCTAAGGGGACATGCCGCCGGAGGGGTCCGATCGCTGCAGCAGTTTGTTTATTTTCTTTTTTTCTTCAGCCTCATCGAGGCTCTCTCTCCCCATCCCTCTACTTCCTCCCTCCCCTTCATCATCTGAATTGGAACAGGACGGCGATCCATCCTGTTCCACATCTCATAGGCATCAGCCTATGAGAGGACGGCGCTCCCCAGCCAATCAGAGGCTGGGGATCGCCGATCTCGTACAGCGCTGCCGGGGACCGCAGCGCTGTACGCTTGTAAACAAAGGGGATTTCTTTCCCCTTTGGTTTACAAACAGCCTGCTAGCCGCGATCGACGGCTAGCAGGCTAATCACGGAACTCTGTTCCGTGAAGTGGCAGGGAGCGATCGCGCATGCGCGTGGTCGTTCCCTGGGAAACTGCAGCCCCAGGACTTGACGCCAATTGTCGTTAGGTGGTCCTGGCGCTGCCGCCACGGCCACGCCCATCGGCATTAGGCGGTCCCCAGGAGGTTGAACTCAGAGCAAGCTAGAAAATTACACAAAATTAATTTGATAGTGATTTTTCTATTACCTTTGGTAGTTGAATTGAGAAATTCTGAAAAGTTATTTTAAAGAACAGTTGAAAAATTATCACCTAGGATCAAACTTAGAAGAAAAAGTGTGTTGCGTATGGGCCACTGTGTCTGTACTAAGCTTTAAGGATCTTTTTTAGTTGGCTGCATGCAGCAAATAGAACACAAACCATTTTGTTGACGCTTCGCTTTTCAAATACAGATAATAAAAAGCGTTTGTGTTGTATTGTGAGGCACGTTAGGCTACTTTACATATTTAAGGAATAAAAATGTGCATTTTTCTAGTTAAAAAAAACTAGGTTGAGGTGTATAGTGTGGTATTGATGGGTGGAGCTTAAGTCACCAGGGTTTTTAAATGTATAGGTTACTGAAATGTACTTCTCATTATGCTACAACACAGGTGAATACAGTCACAAAAACACACACTTGTAAAAATGAAGTAAACTAAAATGTTTATAAAACAAGGTATTTTACCGAAAGAATAGGAAGAATATCTTCAGTTAAAAGTGCCCGCTTTCCTCCCTGCATGAAAAAAGGTGATATATGATTACATTTTTTTTTTCATAAACCTGCAAAAAAAATCTGCTAAATTAATTATAGTTTATTTCCAGGCTATTAACCATTCATTTTAATGGTGCTGCTTCAAATAAAAGCACATGGGAATGCAAATTACTGGTCACTGGGCTATGCACTACTTGGTGTGTGTGTACAAGTTGAAATTCGTATGCAAATAACTGTGAAGCCCCCTCCCCTTCCTCAACTTTATTGTCCGGGAATAAATGGACATCTTACATGGACATTGCTATCAATAAGGGGCAACAAAACAGCCACTTCCACTCATATAACTGGGGATTTTAGCAGACTCTACCTTTTCTCCACAAACAAACCCAAAAGTTTGCTTTCGTAAAACAGAAAGAATTTGCGATAATTCAGGTTGGAGTGAGCTTGAGACTCACTGCTGAATATGTGCAAATTAACCATTGTTGCCCTTAGGCCCCGTTCACACTTGCGTTTTGGCAAGTAAACGGACCGGATCCTGATCGTATCCTGATCGGATCCTGACCTGATCCTGATCAGAACCGTACGGTTCCGATCCGGATCCGGTCCGTTTGTTTCAGGCATGCATCAGGCTGCCATCCGGATCCGTGGGCAGAAAATCGCGAAATTTAAAAAAAAAAATGTTGGGGTCAGCAGAAGGTGCACTTGGTGCACCTGTAGAATCAGGTTCCTCCGCTGTAGGCCTCACCTCCACCTCCGACATTCTGCCAAACAGCTCCAGCACATCTGTCACTGCTGCTCCACTCCAGACATGCTTGGCCCATGTGTCCCCATCCGAAATGGCCGCTTGGATACGCATAGGAAGTGGGGTAGAACGTCAGGTTTTTGTAGGCAGTGTGTTCTGTGCCTTCCGTTCCCCATTGGTTTCTGTGTTCCTGATGGTGCTGTCAGGCTTAGGTCCGGGTGCGTGGGCCGGAGAGCCGGACCCAAAAAATAGCGCATGTTGGAAAAGAGTCCGGATCCGATCCGGCTCCGTACTGTACGGAACGGACGCGTGTGAACGTCCGCATAGACTTTACATTGCTATGCGGAACGTACGTTCCGTTTGTACAGTATGCGGTCCGGATCAGATCCGGAAAATCCGGATAGCGAATGCTAATGTGAACTGGGCCTTAGAAGCTAAACACACCTCCAGAACCACTGGAATGTAATGTGTCAGCTTGTTATTTGTACAGAGCCATAATAATCCAACATGCATACAGACTGTTTTCGGATTGTTTGATCCTCATCAGTGCATGGCATGGATTAATTTGGCTCTATGGAGTAGGGCTTGTAACACCGAGAGGTACAGACTAACCAGCAAGCTCATGGTGAACCAAAACTCATTGGAGTGTGTGAGGGGCTACAATGGTTCTAAAAGCCCCCTTACTAAGATGTTAAGAAAAACAAAAGTTTGCTTTCTTAAAACAGAAAAAATTTGCGATAAATCAGGTTGGAGTGAGCTTGAGATGTCTCCCAAGGCATCACTGCTGAATATATGCAAATTAACCAATGTACCCTAAGAAGCTAAACACACCTCCAGAACCACTGGAATGCAATGATGTGTCAGCTTGTTAATTTGTACAGAGCCATAATAATCCAACATGCATACAGGCTGTTTCAGATTGTTTGATCCTCATTAGTGCATGGCATGGATTAATTTGGCTCTATGGAGTAGGGCTTGTAACACCGAGAGGTACAGACTAACCAGCAAGCTTATGGTGAACCAAAACTCATTGGAGTGTGTGAGGGGCTACAATGGTCCTAAAAGCCCCCTTACTAAAATGCTAAAAAAAAAAAAAAGTTTGCTTTCTTAAAACAGAAAGAATTTGCGATAATTCAGGTTGGAGCGATCTTGAGATGTCTCCCAGTGCATCACTGCTGAATATATGCAAATTAACCATTATTACCCTTAGAAGCTAAACACACCTCCAGAACCGCTGTGTCAGCTTGTTAATTTGTACAGAGCCATAATAATCCAACATGCATACAGACTGTTTCGGATTGTTTTATCCTCATTAGTGCATGGCATGGATTAATTTGGCTCTATAGAGTAGGGCTATTCTCCACAAATGGTTGAATTGGAGTTAATAAATTATATGGATGACTTCATATTTTAATTTCTCTTAACGCGGACCCAAACCAAACTTTTTTTTTTTTAATTAAAAATATTTAGTTGCACCACTCTGACACATACAAAGATAAATAAACACTCCTTCAAACCTATGAGCATTTTAGTGCCTGCCTTCCACCCTTCTCATTTCATAACTAGGGTTATACTGGGGGCAGCCATTAGCAATTCCTCCATTGCCGGACTCCACCTACTCCACCAGTTTGCCAGATTTTGTCCCGGGAATTTGAAAGGAATGAAGGGGTTCCTCCAATAAATGTAAAATATTTTAGATTTGTCATCATGCAGCTGAAAAAAGCCTGCTATTTATTATTATAATTTAGAAAATAGATTATATTTCTTAAATCTTGTATTTTTAATGTGGGTCCACTTTAATGTGGTTTTAAGTCTTCTCCAGGAGACTTGGGTTTTTTTCCACCACTTATTTTGTAGAAATCTTTGCTAGAATTTTGCATTGTGCTCTTCAGTGATTCATGAAGAATGTCATCAGCTTGTTTGTAGTCTTTAAAGGGAACCTAAACTGAGAGGGATATGGATGTTTCCTTTTAAACAATACCAGTTGCTTGTTAGTCCTGGTGATCTCTTTGGCTGCAGTAGTATCTGGATCTCACACCTAACACAAGCATGCACCTAACCCAGACTGACTTCAGTGAGAGCAGCTGATCTGCATGCTTGTTGAGGGGCTGTGGCTAATAGTAGTGTGTGGCTAGTGTGTAGTGTGGCTAAAAGTAAAAGCCAGTAGGTCGCCATAGCAGCATAGGGGGCGATATACAGGCTGGGAACACGAACAATCACTCGCGTTCCCATGCCTGTCGGCCGGTGACGGCCAAACCGGAAGTGTTCGCCGGCGGGTCCAGAGGCATCGGACCGGAGCTGCGAGGGCACCGATCGGCTGCAGGGGGCTGAGGGAAGCCCCAGATGAGTTAATCTCATTTTTTTTAACAGGCTTAAGGTTCACTTTAAGGAGTTTTGGGCCCAGTGCAGGTTTTACATTGGGCCTCCCAAGCATTATATACATAACTATGCATATGGCACAGCAAAATCTACCAAGGACATCCTCAGTATGAGTGGTGTATGCAGAGTAAGGGAACAGTTTGATTACTACTGTTCAGAGCATACTGGTATATAGAAGTTATCATTACCATCAGTGGCGTAGCTAAGGAGCTATGGGCCCCAGTGCAAGTTTTACTAGGGGCCCCTCAAGCACTCTATACATAACAATTGGTATGGCGTACCAAAACATGCCAAGGACTTATTTATATAGCGCCAGCATCTTCCGTGGCACTGTGCAATAGCATACAGGGTATAATAATACAAAGTATACAATACAACAATTGATACAAGACAAGAGGGTATAAAAGCTAAAGCATTGAACAAATTAACATATTTTACACAGAGGTGGGAGGTATGTACACCCATTACACAGCATTGTGAGACAAAAGGGAAGAGGACCCTGGCTTTACAGTCTAAACGTATAGGACAGTAGGTAAAGGGAAGCTGTGTATGGGGTGGTAGAAATGGTGGCTAGCTTGCAAGGTGTCCTAGGTAAGAGAGTATGCTTGCCTGAAAGAGGTGAGTTTTCAGATTGTGCCTAAAAATAGTAAGTGTGGGTGAGTGGCGGATGTGTTGAGGGAGAGTGTTCCAGAGGAGGGGAGAGGATCTATCTTGTAAGCAGGAGTAGGAAGAAGACAGAAGGATATCGTTTGCAGAGCGGAGATTGCGTGGATGGTACCTGGAAATAAGTTTATTAAGATAGGAAGGAGCTATGCTGTGGAGAGCTTTGTAGATGAGAGTGAGGATTTTAAATTGTATCCTTTGTCTAACTGGCAGCCAGTGAAATGACTGACACAGGGGGATTGGGCTGGAGAAGTGGGAGGAGAGGTGGATGGGTCGTGCAGCAGAGTTCATGATAGTCTGTAGCGGAGCTAAACGATTGGCAGGGAGACCGCAGAGCAGAGAGTTGCAATAGTCTAGTTGGTACATCATCAGGGCATGCACAAGAAGTATGGTAGTGTCCTGTGTTAGAAAAGGGAGGATGCGGGAGATGTTTTTAGGTGGAAATGACAAGAGGAGGATAATTTGTCAATAGCCTCAATTCACTAAGCTTATCTCCTGTCTTTAATACCGTTTCTAGAGTGATCACCATGGTGATGAGGCATGTAATATTCAGGAAACATTTTACCTCAGGCAAAACTAAAGTTACCTCTTCTGTCTTTAAAGAGAATCTGTATTGTTAAAATCGCACAAAAGTAAACATACCAGTGCGTTAGGGGACATCTCCTATTACCCTCTGTCACAATTTCTCCGCTCCCCGCCGCATTAAAAGTGGTTAAAAACAGTTTTAAAAAGTTTGTTTATAAACAAACAAAATGGCCACCAAAACAGGAAGTAGGTTGATGTACAGTATGCCCACACATAGAAAATACATCCATACACAAGCAGGCTGTATACAGCCTTCCTTTTGAATCTGAAGATATCATTTGTGTGTTTCTTTCCCCCTGTTCTCATGCACTGAAGTTTCAGGCTGCTTGTTTCTTCCTGCAAACAGCTTTGCCCTTGTCTGTAATTCCTCAGTATGTGAAAGCCCAGCCAGCTCAGAGGAGGATTTATCCAGCTTGTAAAAGATAAGAGAGAAGAGAGAAGCTGCCCTAAACTAAATAACACACAGGCAGTGTGCAGAGAGGGGCCTGGAGGGGGGAGATGCATCACAGAACCACAACACTGAAGAACTTGGCAGCCTTCCAGACACAGGCTGACAAGTCTGACAAGAGAGAGATAAGTTGATTTATTACAGAGATGGTGATAGTAGAACGTGCTGCAGTAAGCCAGAGCACATTAGAATAGCTTTTGGAACTTGTAGGATGATAAAAAACAGGATGCAATTTTTGTTACGGAGTCTCTTTAAGTTAACTCTTCAATCCTTAAAATAACTCAAGAGTTAAAGACAGGCTGTTTATTAACTGCGTGTGAAAATAACTACAGAGGAGGTAAATTAACTCAAGAGGAGATAAATTAACTCGAGGAGGTAAATTAACTACAGAGGAGGTAACTTTAGGAGTGAAGATATAAGATAACTCTCTTACTGTGTGGTGGTACGTTTTCTCTTGCCTTATTATCTCCAGCATGATCTTAGTGAATTGAGGCCAATGGCCTCAATTCACTAAGATCATGCTAGAGATAATAAGGCAAGAGAAAACTTACCTCCACACGTGAGAGAGTTATCTTACCTCTTCATTCCTTAAGTTACCTCTCCTGTACTTAATTTACCTCCTCTGTAGTTAATTTACCTCCTCTGTAGTTATTTTCACATGCAGCTAATTAACAGCCTGTCTTTAACTCTGGAGTTATTTTAAGGATTGGAGAGTTAATTTAAAGACAGAAGAGTTAACTTTAGGCTTGCCTGAGGTAAAATGTTTCCTGAATACTACATGCCTTATCACCATGGTAACAACTCTATAAGAGTTATTAAAGACAGGAGATAAGTTTAGTGAATTGAGGCCAATGTGTGGTTTGAATGAGAGACTTGAGTCCAAAATTACACCTAGACAGCGAGCCTGGGGGACAGGTGTTATGGAAGTGCCATCAACAGAAATGGAGATGTCTGGCAGGGGCATTGAGTTGTGAGGTGGGTAGACTACTATTTCAGTCTTGTCCATATTGAGTTTTAGAGAACAGGAGGACATAAAGAAGGCGATCATTTTTGTGAACGCCTTTTTACCAGATGCATTAAAGTCAATTGACAAAATCACATTTTCATGCATTAAAGTGACTAGGCCTGAAAAAATCTCATTTAAACTGTGCATAATTCCAGCATATTTACACAACTTGCCTTCAGGTGAAAACTTACATTTTAATGCTAAAATAACTGGTGAAAATTCAAGATTTTCTGATCCCTATTGTCTTCTGCTGTGCTTGGGCAACCACCGTGAGAAAAAGACAGCATCCAGCTACGATGCTAGCAGTTTTAAATTAGGCCTTAATAGTATTAGATAATTTTTGTGCTCACAATTGAAAACAACTGAACAAAAGTGTGCTAAATTAAAGATTATAGTGACTACCTGAACTTCAGTAAACACCTATAACTTGGTTTGTCAGGAAATTTACTAACTTTGTGGAATTGTGGCAAACTCTACAGTTAGCTTATTTCAAGTCTACTTTAATGCTTGATGATCTTCAGACAAAGCCATTGATATATAAAATATACACAATATAATTTGATATAATTGTGTATATAATAATGTGCTTCCTTACCTTACATCCAGATACCTTTAGGTCTACGATCAGTGTTGCCAAATCAGTCTAGAAAGCGGAAGAAGGGGGGGAAAAACAGGCTTGTGGTGACATTTTTCATTTCTATGCCCTTACATGCTCATGAAAACACCACACTCACACACACACACTATAACATACACACACTATAACATACATACACACACACACACACACACACACACACACACACACACACACTATAACATACACACACTATAACATACACACACTATAACATACACATACTATAACATACACGCACTATAACATACACACACTATAACATACACACACACTATAACATACACACACACTATAACATACACACACACTATAACATACATACGCACACTATAACATACACACACACACACACACACACACACACACACACACACACACACTATAACATACACACACACTATAACATACATACACACACTATAACACACACACACACACACTATAACACACACACACACTATAACACACACACACACTATAACACACACACACACTATAACACACACACACACTATAACATACACACACACTATAACATACATACACACACTATAACATACATACACACACTATAACACACACACACACACTATAACACACACACACACACACACACACACACACACACACACACACACACACACACACTATAACATACACACACACTATAACATACATACACACACTATAACACACACACACACACACACACACACACTATAACATACACACACACACACACACACTATAACATATACACACACACACACACACACACACACACACACACACACACACACACACACTATAACACACACACACACACACACACACACACACACACACACACACACACACACACACTATAACATACACACACACACACACTATAACATACACACACACACACACACACACTATAACATACACACACACACACACACACACTATAACACACACACACACACACACACTATAACACACACACTATAACACACACTATAACACACACACACACACACACACACACACACACACACACACACACACACACACACACACACACTATAACATACACACACACACACACACATACATCTGAACTAAGGGGAAACCTCTAAGGTACCCACCTTGAGAAATGCTTATTCTTCCTGCAACTATAATGTCTCTCCAGGAGCCCTATCCAATTCCAAGAGATAAGATTCACTTGGAGCAAGTTGTTTTTTTCTCTCCTCTCACCGCACAAGAGTTAATGGAAAATCAGACCAATCAAGCAAAGTGAGTGTTGCAGAGGCAATGCTTTGCGATTTTCCAGTGAGATGCAATGCCTTAGCAAGATAGGCAAAAAGGGCGCTGGACGGCTCCACCATAGACTAATGTGAATTATTGCTTTAGCGGTGCTCAGAAGGTGATTTGGGTGCCAGCAAAAGACTAAGATCAATTACAAAAAATTACAAAAAAAGTGCAATTCAGCCACCAGAATAGGTGGCAGCCAAATTGTATCTTATATCTGAGTCCATGGCTGGTTGGAGGGTTTTTTCAGCTTCACTCTGCACCCAAATCTCCTGGCGCCTTTTTGCATGTATGCGGTATGCCATAGAGCTGTCTTCAGGACCACTAGTTTCTACTCAACAAGTAAAAACAAAAGAGTAGAATATTGCCTCTCTCCTACCAGGACTCCTTAAACCATTGTCTTTTGCCCCATGGCATGGACCATGCCAGGCAGTAAAAACTTTAGAGACCGCTCTGATTGGAATAGTCTGTAGAGTTGTCAGTGATACCTGGGAACTCTCAGAAATGAAAGGAACTGTGCTTCTGTGTGCAATTCTGAGCTGAAGAGCACAGCATGATGTAATGAAAGAAACATTCAGTGGCAGGTTCTACCAAAGAATTAATTCTGTTAATTATCCATGACTGCCCTACCCATACACATGCGACATAAAGAACACTATCAAAGAGAAGATCAGTTGGCTGCAAATAGACTTTTAAAATTTAATACAACAGAGAACGGCAATTTGAAGAGTATGAATCAAGACTGGCAACAAAGCTTCCTCCAGCCCACCGTAGGCCGTGAGGTCCCCCAGGCAGCGTCCTGTCTCCTCTCCTGGTCCCGGCTTTATTGTACAACTTTGCACATGCGCAGGACTCTCACATGGCTGGCAATGACACGTCACCGGCCGGCATGATGGCGCGTATAGGAAAAGCAGGAAGCAGCCCTGATGACTTCAGGCCGAAGTTATACAATAACGGAGCCACCAGCCAGGAATGAGAGGAGAAAAGAGGACAACGGGGGACCTTCAGGCCTATGGTGGGCTGGAAGAAGCCCCAGGTAAGTCACAATTTCATTTTTAATGACTGCGTAAGGTCCCTTTCGATCAGGACTTAGCTTAGTACAGCAACCCCAAACAAAAATGCAAAATATGGTAAAGCACATTGTAATTAAAAATGCTTTTCTGCGTTAAGAGCGTCAAACACTGGATAACCTATAAACATTGACTGCAGACTCCATAGGGCATCCATAGAGTCAAGCAGTCTGCTAGTATATGGAACTAAAGAAAAAAATCATTTGTTCAAAAAAGAAAGCATCTTTAAGGGAGCCAGTCAGGGAACTGCTGGGTACATACAAAATAACTGATAGGTGAGTCTTTGTGCTCATTTATGTGTATGGTTTACAAGTTTACCTTAACAAAGAAATAGATTGCCATGGAATTGCACAAAACCTAAATGAGAACTAGCATTGTAGCATCTAGGATTGTAAAATATTACCATGGTAAGCACACAGCTTGTTATACACTTCTTCCTTTCTGGCCAACTTTCTCATAATGGTTCTTCTCCTCCATTGCTTCCCCATACCCTCTGCATGTTCAGAAACCTCTCCATGTCCAGCAGCCTCCCCATTTGCAGAACCAGCCCGTTCCATCTGCAACCTCTATGTGCAGCTGTGTACATTTAATAAAGACACCTGGTAACATGGGCATGTGGTAAAACCGATATTAAAATATCTGTAATTTTAACAATATTCTACCATCCCCAGTGGTAGAATATTGTCAAGTACCGTATATACTCGCAAGCAAGCTGACCCGCATGTAAGCCGACCCCCCCACTTTTACCCCAAAAAACAGGAAAAAATTATTGACCCTCATGTAAGCCGGGGGTAGGAAACGCTGGCCGCGTGATCCCCCCAGTATGTCCCAGTATAGCTAGTATAGTGCCCAGTATAGGTAGGTAGTGCTCAGTATAGCAAGTAAAATGCCCCAGTATAGCTAGTATAGTGCTCAGTATAGCTAGTATAGTGCTCAATATAGCTAGTATAGTGCTCAGTATAGCTAGTATAGTGCTCAGTATAGCTAGTATAGTGCTCAGTATAGCTAGTATAGTGCTCAGTATAGCTAGTATAGTGCTCAGTATAGCTAGTATAGTGCTCATTATAGCTAGTATAGTGCTCAGTATAGCTAGTGAAGTGCCCCAGTTTAGCTAGTATAGTGCTCAGTATAGTGCCCCATTATAGCTAGTATAGTGCCCCATTATAGCTAGTATAGTGCCCCCAGTATAGCTAGTATAGTGCCCCATTATAGCTAGTATAGTGCCCCCAGTATAGCTAGTATAGTGCCCCCAGTATAGCTTGCATAGTGCCCCAGTATAGCTTGCATAGTGCCCCATATAGCTAGCATAGTGCCCCATATAGCTAGCATAGTGCCCCAGTATGGGTGGGTGGGTGCTGTCCCTCCCCGCTCCCCCTGCGGCCGCTGCTGCTGCTATTACCTTAGGCGGCGCCGCTTCCTCTATCCCCGTCCTCCTCCGGTAACTCATTCACAGCAGCGCGCCTCTCGCTGCTGTGATGACGAGGAAACCATAGAGAGCGGCTTCCTGTAGCGCGATGCCGTTACTATGGGAACCGCTCTCTATGGTTTCCTGCGTCATCACAGCAGCGGGGGGCGCGCTGCTGTGAATGAGTTACCGGAGGAGGACGGGGATAGAGGAAGCGGCGCCGCCTAAGGTAATAGCAGCGGTGGCCGTGGGGGGAGCGGGGTGGGACAGCACCTATCCACCCACCCACCCACACATGACTCGCAAGCAAGCCGACCCCCCAACTTTTGGCCCACTTTTGGGGGGTCAAAAATTCGGCTTGCTTGCGAGTATATACGGTATACCAATATTCTATTATCCCTGACTGTACTCTTATTCTTATGCTAACCCTCCCCTCTTTACACCTAACACAATGCTTAACACTTTAGCTGCTCCACCAATAACCGTAACCTAGTGCTCCAGCTCTTTCTTACCCCACCAAAAGTTCTACTACATTGTAGCAGAATTGTCATGCTTCTGAGCACCCCCAGCTGTCGCTGATCTTTCTATTTTTCCAGTGTCCCAGCTGTAGCCGGTATTTTATATAAGATGATGGCTAGTAGTAGTAACAGTAGTAGTAGTAGTAAACAAATACAGTATAATAATAAGGAACTTAAAGTCTTACTTACCGCCAAAATTTCAGGGATACAGTTTGGGCTGAGGGCATTCTTTAACTGTAAAACAGAAACAAATACTGTATTTCAATTAAGCCAGAATCAGATTAATTCAGTGCAGCTGGCCCAATAATTGTGAGTGCAGTGCAGGATGCATGGACTGGGTGGGCACAAGGGGTGGTGCTCACTCCACTGTTTCCGGTTTCTGTTGTACTTTATTAAATAAACATGTATAAGTAGTGGACAGATTTTAAACCACACATCAACTATGTATTTATACTTCTATTTGAAGTTCAACACACAATACAATCAGGACATTCAGCAACATATCTATGCTCCCCATTGTTGTCTGTTTTGTACTTTGTACAGTGCAATTGAAGATGCTAGTGCAAGTAAAAAAATAATAAAAAGAAAGCCTTTGATACCAAAATAAAAGATATTCTGGCTATAGCCATTCTGAATCCAACTACACTAAATCCAGATGCACCCAAGAAAAAGTTGACCGGCAGAATATCCCTTTACTCACCCACAAGGATTGGTGCCCAGATGTATGCCCCCTTTCCCTCACAGGGGCACAGTATCAACCACATCACTTTCAATGTAAGAAAAAGCTGTTAAAAACTGGACATTTCAGTTCCTAAGCTATCGCCCCCCCCCCCCCCCCCCCCTTCCTTCCCTTTTTTTAAGTGACATTTAGGTCAGTTGACATCCCTTCGGAAGTATGGTTGTAACGATTGCGGAATTATCTCCATGGTCAGCGCACAAGATGTGCGCTGACACTGCGGAAGTCCTCCACAAGCGTATAAAAATGACAGAACCCAGCCTGTAGAGAGAAAGTGAGCACAGAGACAGAATGTATGTGTGTCCACCAATCTACTCACCACCTGGAGACGGGGAACACACATCAGTGGGAACGCAATCGCAAGATTGCCAACAGTGACACAAGACCGAGTAAGACAGAGCACAAGTGTAGCAAAAAAAACACAGCAAATAATGATCAGAATGCCAAGGAAAATAACAAACGCACTCGCTAAGCGCGGTCGCCGCACGAAAAGTGCAAAAGCGACAAAGCACGCTAATGGCGCGGTCTCCGCATGAAAAGCGCAACAGAGACAAAACACGCCAACCCTAACTAACCAAAGTAACCCGAAAATGAATAGAGAACGTGAACGCTTGCTAAACGGTTACCTCACCGAGCCTACAGCAAGCGTTCGTTCCAGACCAGACAGACAGAAGGAGTAACCAGTAGCAACCGCAGCTCTGGCCTACACTCCCAGACAGAGTACAGAAGGAACCACCGCCACTACCACTAGGACGGATGCGATCCAGACAGACAAACAGATGGGGCTACCAGTAGCAACCGCTGCTCTGGCTTGCACCCCTAAGGCAGAATACAGAAGGAACCACCGCCACTACCGCCAGGGCGAATGCGATCCAAACAGACAGAACAATTTCCTGTCGACCGCCGCTGGCGACAAGACAATCGCAACAGATAGACAGTACAAGGCAAAACAGATAATACAACCTGACTGTGCTAGAAGGAATGCAAGGAGCACTCCCTAAGGGAAACTACTCTAAGCTAGCAATAATAGCCTACTATGAGCAGAGGGCTGAGACTTCCAGGCAAGTTAGCAGGAACAAACCATCATGACCAGCAAGGAATTCTGGGAAGAAATGTTTTTTATACTGCAAGCCATCAGAGGAAGCAGCTAAGCAATTTGCATGACAAGTGGATGCAAATTCCTCCCCAGAACAGCAACTCTGCAGCTTGCAGAGTGGAGAAAGGTCTCTTTTCCAGGGACCCGCAGCGCTCAGAGCTACAAAATGGTCAAAAAGCTGTCTGCCTGTGGAGACAGCAGAGCAGATCATTACAATGGTAGTGTAATTCACGAGTTGAATTAAGTTCAGTGGAAACACTATCCTGACCTGTACAAAAATATAGACATTCTTTTCCTTTTGCTGATGATATTTAAATAATACATTTATAAAATATGTCCCATGTATGACAAAAAAACAGGTGGCATTTTCTTGCCATGCTTCAGTACGGTGCATTGTAAAATACATGTGAACGAAATTCTGCAAAAGGTGCTAGCTTTTCAACCAGAGTACATATTATTTCTTGAGCATGACCATGTCAAATGGGTGTTCTTAAAATGGTTGATTGTGAGGTGTGTGCATGGCTGAAATAGACTGCTGTTAAAGCAGACCTGAACTCAGAAATTCCTATCTGCTCTAAAAGATAAGCAACAGCATAATAACCTTTAGGCCTCTTACAAAGTAAGATGTTGCGTTTGATGCAACGTTAAGGTTGCATAACGTGCTCCTAATGCAACACATTGAAAGACTATAACTTGGACGTTATTTAGGCCTGCGTTTGGTGCGCCGTTTTCATCGCACAGTGATAGAACGAAAATGAAAAAAAAACATTACTGAGCATGTGCAAACAGTCTAACGCAGCTAAAAACGTGTATAACGCACACCATGCAGCACTTTCATTTAACGTGCAGCGTTAGACACCAACGTAACATCTGCACTGTGAACAGCCCATTGATTTTTCATTGCTGTAAGTTATTGTGCGTTACATGTTGTTGTTGTAACGTGCGACTTTAACGTCGCACTGTGAAAGAGCCCTAGAGGAAAAACATTTTTGTTACAGCCGATACAAATCCTGCAATAAAAAGGCAGTGTTTCTACTTCCTGTTTTCATGGAAGCAGACACAGGATTAACATCATGTGCTTACAAATTAGCTGCTCTGCTAAAATTTGTAAGCTGACACAGCTGAGGGATCTGTGATCAGTCACAGATTGGGGATTAGACAGGCTATACTTTCTAAATCTATAAAGGGTGGATTCATCTGTTTTCCTTCTGTGCAAGAGTTCAGATCCACTTTAAACTTCATACACACAGTAGATGAAACTCAGCCAGGGGGGCTGATGATGACTACTTCTGCCTAGAGTCTGGCATGAGTTAAGCATGAGTTAAGCATCCCCCAATGCCACCAGGTGCCTCTACCAGCAATCCGCCTGGCCGGTGGATCAATTTGGCTCTTTACTGGCCGAGAGCATTGCTCTCCTCACACACTGCTCCATCAGCCCCTCAACCCCCCCCCCCCCCCCCAGCAACAGAATGTCGCTAGCCTGTACATACCTGTATAGTGTCAGCCCCACAATATTTCCGGGATTGGGGGGGGGGGGGGATGGGGGGGGGAATTGGCTCCGATCTCCAATGGGTGACATGCCTCATACATTTGTAAAAGGCTTTAGCAAGTTTTCTCACCCACACATGTCATTGCATACTATATTCTAAGAGGAGTCTAGTACTTATTACTATAATTGATCATTATACATCAGAGTATGTTCATTTTACCAGGTTATATTCAAATGTGCAATGTGCAACAACCCATGAGCAGTATAACAACTAAAAAATGAATAAAAGGAAGTCGTACCAGACCACAAAGAGTTTTCATAAGCTCTTTGGAGAGGCCAGCTTTATCCTGTGATAAATGCAAAAAAAAAAACATTAGTATACTGTATATGTGTAAGTATTTCACCTGAATTGTTATACACAACTTGCTCTATGATCATCAAATGGTAAATAACTTCCAACACTGTAAACCGAGATGTGAGACACAATTAAAGTAAATGTTTCTTGAGGGAATGAATGGAGGTTTCTACTCTTACTTGCTTTACTGCCCTTTTACTGTTTGAACAAATGTAATTAAACACCATTAAAGAATCCTGTAATCAAGAAAATGACACAAAACAAGTGAAAATGATTTATGTCCCCATCATGCAGGACACCGTGGTATAGGCAAGAAGAACAGCACTCCATCAAACCATTTAAATGAGAGCAAGATCAGTGGTAGTTGGGATGCCACCAGTATAACACAAGCATTTCAGTAGTGATTAGCACTCCTCCTTCATGTTTTACATTCTATTTGCAATAATAAATAGAAAGCACAGCTGACATTTGTTTTTCAGCTATTCATGTGAAGCATATAAATAGTGTTACAAGTGCACCACAAGGATGTGTGAGTGTAAAATACTTCCCCAATGACCTCATACTAATGTCAAAATATTGGCAAATGTGAAGTGCAAAAAATAAGCCTCTAAAAAAGCACATCTGCATGAGTTACCAGACTCTGTTGCGTTTGATCACGTGAAGGCCCTAGCACATGGAGAGGCATTCACTCCAGACGCCTATCCACAGTGGGAAGAGGACTGGGAAGAACACTGCAACATGAGAAACATGTAGGTGTGGCTATCTTGACCACGTGTGTGTGATTTGCAATGGCATCTGCAGTGGCAGCACTCAGCTAGCACTTCCATGTGCACAGGTGTAGCCGAGCCCATCCTCTCATATGACGACAGATGTTCTAAGTGTGCCACCCATAGAGGCTGGGTCTTTGCACACCATGACCTCATTTGTCACATTGTTATATGCCAACCCAAGCTGTCCTTTATTCATCCAGTGTAATACCCAGCAAAGAAGCACATTGGTAGAAAACACTGGAGCTGCCTATACACTTCTCTTTATAGACATGAACGGCCTTTACTGTGAGATCTACCCTTTATTGTAACAAGCCTCTTTAATTACTTTGAATCCTCAATCTTGGAGTCTCGTTTGTCAGTAAGACAACAAGCTCACCTTGCATTTAGGTATTCAGCTATAGTGGCCATTACTGCCTGTCTTTAACTATAGTGGCCATTACTGCCTGTCACACCTAAGCTTATGCAGAGTCAGGCCTGGAACCCACTACAACGCACTATCACCAATCGCAATCGCTAGTGTTTTTAATGAGCATTTTGAAAGTGATTTCAGGCTTTTTTGGTAGCGATTTTAAAGTGTAAGCGTTTTGCCTGCGATTTGCGATTTAGCTTTTTTAATTATGATTGGTCCTCTCAATTAATTTTAATATTTACAGTGTGCAGTAATTTAAAAACGCTAGCAAAATCGCTCTGTGTAGCGATTCATGAGCTATTACACCAGCGTTTTATATACTTTACATTGCAGAAACGCTAACGCCTAAACAATGCTGCAACTCCTGCATTTGCAATTTTGCTAATTGAAATCGCTCCAGTGGAATTTGGCCCATCCATTAACATTAGCTGACCGTTTAGGGAAATCGATAGTGCTTTGAATCGCTCTCTAAACGCTCAAAAAATCGCTCTAGTGGGTTTCAGCCTCATACTTGTTCAGCACTGGTTTGGCATTGCTGCATAGTGGTAATGCCCATTGCCCAGTGCTATTTGAATTGCACAATATGGAGCAGTCTATAGGGTATTTGCAGCAGCATTGAACACACATCTCATTCTGGGTACCAGAGCCCCTTTTCTTGGGTGGTTGTGGGTGTACTTTAAAAAGTGTGTCTTTGAGTGTGCATGCGCGCAACCTATTTATAACTTGTCACTGTAAAAAACAAAGCCTGTAATAATCCTCTTTCCTTTCCTAATTTTGCTGGTCTGTAGCTGGACATGTTTTATTGAAAAGTTCTTCCTATTGTTTACCGTAGATGCTATGGCTAGAAGGAGAGGGGAACAATGGCCAACCTAAAATAGAAGTTTAACATCTCTTTTCCATGAGTCAGTGTGCCATCAGGAAAAAGCCAGGTCTCAGGAGAGGCCCATAAGGTAACACTGGTGTTAATGTGAATTTTTCTAGCTCTGCTTATGTTTGCACTGCCTACAATGGCCAAGTCCTGCCCTCTGACTTTATGTGCAAGAATTTTTTCATTTATGAATACATTGCACAATATTATCTGTGCAGTTCAGATGATTTTATCAGAATATACTGTTGTCTTCCACAAAAAACCCAGGAGAATGTCTTACAGAGGCATATGGTGTTGGCTCACCTCTTGTTGCAAACAAACAACTCTATTGCTGTTTTTATTTTAAGGCATTTTATGAGGGAAAAAAAATATGAAAAAGAAAAATTACCAATTAATATACAGTTGTGTTCAAAATTATTCAACCCCCACTGAAATTGAGTGTTTTGGCCAGTTTGACATTGTTTTTGATCATTTCAGTTATCTTGTTTACAATTAAATCAAAGAGGCACTTGTAAGTCAGACAAATATAACATAACATTTATAATGAAATAACCACAAATGTCTTTTCTGTGCTCACATAATTATCCGTTTTATTCAACCCCCCAAGTGACATTCATTCTTAGTACTTAGTACAACATCCTTTTCCAGTTATAACAGCTTTTAAACGTGAAGCATAGCTTGACACAAGTGTCTTGCAGCGATCTACGGGTATCTTAGCCCATTCTTCATGGGCAAAAGCCTCCAGTTCAGTCACATTCTTAGGCTTGTGCGCTGCAGCTGCTTTCTTTAAGCCCCATCAGAGGTTCTCAATCGGATTTAAGTCTGGTGACTGCGATGGCCACGCCAAAATGTTCTTTTCTTCATAGGCCTTGTTCTTCCTCCTCCAAACATAGCGTTGATCCATGGGCCCAAACAGTTCTAATTTTGTTTCATCAGAACACTATCCCAAAGCTTTTGTGGTTTGTCCACATGACTTTTGGCATTCTGCAGTCGACTTCTTATTCTTTGGAGACAGCAAGGGGGTGCGCCTGGGAGTACTGGCATGGAGGCCTTCATTACGCAGTGTGCGCCTTATTGTCTGAGCTGAAACTTCAATACCCGCATCTGACAAATCTATTTTCAGTTCCTCAGCAGTCACCCCGGGACTTTTCTCCACTTAGCACTTCAGGTAGCGCACAGCAGTCGAAGTCAGCATCTCCGATCGCCTGCAAATCCCAGCCCCAGGACTTGATGTCAATTGGCGTTAGGTGGTCTTGGGGCTGCTGCCACAACCACGCCCATTGGCGTGGGGCGGTCTTTAAGTAGTTTACATTTTTGCAATCTTCTTCTTATAGCCATTGCCCTTCCTGTGAAGAGAAATCGCCTCTTCTCTTGTCTTCCGGGACCATTCTCTTGACTTCACTATGTTTGTTGTAAACACACCAGTAAATGTCTAGAAGGCGCTGAGTATCACAGTCATTTTAAATCTGCCTAATTGGTGCTTATTATGCTTGATTGCTGCTCGTTAACATTAGTGTTGGGCAAACATCTGGATGTTCGGGTTCGGTGTGGTTCGGCCGAACATGCCCCTGATCTTCGGCATGTTCGAGCCGAACCCAACCCGAACATGTCCCTTTGGGGCCCCTATAGGGTCCCAGCATAAAGGGAGAGCATGCCCCGAGCGTGGGGGGGGAGAGTCGGAAACGCCCCCCACCCCTCCCCGCTAAGCTATCCCTTTTGCCGGTTCCCTATAATGTTAAATTTAAGCCCCCCAAAAGTACCTTAGGAGGAGGGCAGGAAGCGGGCAGCCGGAGATGCTAGGCGCTAGTACCATCTGGTACTTCCCCCCCCCCCCTCTTGACGCACTTCCTGTTTACATTTGAAGTCGCATCAAGAGAGCGCAGAAGTACCGCGATGACGCGAACGAAGGTACGCGTCATCTACATGATGACACATACCCTCGTACGCGTCATCGCGGTACTTCTGCGCTCTCTTGACGCGACTTCAAATGTAAACAGGAAGTGCGTCAAGAGAGGGCGGAAGTACCAGATGGTACTAGCGCCTAGCATCTCCGGCTGCCCGCTTCCTGCCCTCCTCCTAAGGTACTTTTGGGGGCTTAAATTTAACATTATAGGGAACCGGCAAAAGGGAGAGCTGGGAGGGGTGGGGGGCATTTCTGACCCGCCCCCCCCCCCCCCGCGCGCTCGGGGCATGCTCTCCCTTTATGCTGGGACCCTATAGGGAGCTATGTTCGGCCAGACACGGCTGTGTCCGGCCGAACAAAGAAGGCCTGTTCGGGTTCCATGAGGTGTTCGGGGGGTGCCGAACCGAACCCGAACAGGCCAAAATCCGGGCGAACCCGAACAGTGGCGAACACTGTTCGCCCATCACTAGTTAACATCCACAGGTGTTTTCAATACCTGATCGAAAAAACACTTGAATGAACCTCTGTTCTTAAGAGTGATAGTCTTTAAGGGGTTGAATAATTGTGTCAATGAAGAAATCACAAAAAAAAAAACATTTAATACTATATTATAAAAACAATTGATGCGATTTTAGTTGCATTAGGTTCTTTAAAATGTCCTTGTAAGAGTTCATTCTGAACACAATTACAAATGTACACTAAATTCCCTAAAACCCTTTACAGCATTGGGGGTTGAATACTTTTGAACACAACTATAATTTTGAACACAACTATATATATTCAGTCATTTTTATATGAAGAAGGAAACTTACCAGGAGTACTCTAAGTTGCTCAACTAGCGGAGTGGCGACTACGGCAACGGTTACACCAAGACTTTTCTAAAGAAATATACAGTTTAACCAGAGGTCATAAATGAACAGTAAATTCAAAATCTTTTAACTGGTTATATTTCACTGATGCAGTTTGCCTGGAGATTGGCTTTGAAACTACAGTATAATGGCTGCAAAATATAATTACAATTGTAAAACTGTAACTTGTTTTATCCTCAGAGCAGATATTTTTTTGCAAAATATGAATATATGTGTAAGTGATGGGCAATGACAAAAGCATTGACTGACCAGGGCTGATCAATCCGTCATTTTGTTGAATTTGGTTTGGTCAGGCTCCATCTAGTCCACCCCTCACAATTGTAAAGGAGCAGAAAGTGAAAATTGTTATTGCGGTGCTGCCTTGGAGTCAATGACAAAATGGGGCTACTGCTGCCCACTCTGTTAACATAAAGCAATAGTTTTTTTTTCTTCTGAATCCAGTTGTGTATCCTTGGGTGTGTGTTTGGGACACTTGTCTTGCTGAAATGGCCACCCCTGTTTCACCTTCAGGATCCTGGTAGATGGCAGCAAATTCTTATCAAGTATTTCCCAATGTTTTTCTCTATTCATCCTTACTTAACTTATATGAAGTCTGGCAATGCCATAAGCTGAAAAATAACCCCACACCATGAAGTTACCATGTACATTGAGTGCAATACTTATTGTTTCCTTTGAAACAACTGCACTCATCTATTTCTCACTCTTTCCAAAGTTCCCTTTGAACAACTCTTCTGATTTTATTTATTTCTTTATTGGGTTCTCTTCTCTGTCAGAAAACTTTTGGGGAGCGCCTGATAAGGGCTGGTTTGTGATGAAGTTATGTTCTTTCTGTATTGTGGCCCCCAATAGTGCTCACTGGAGAATTTAGAAGCTTAAAATATGTCTGTAATCAATGCCATCAACAGGGCAGTTTCTAGGCTAAATCGCACCCAGAGCCAGGGTGTAAATTTGCCACTCCCCCCCCCCACCCCCCGCAACGGACCCAGGTATAGGTGTCTGCAGTATAGGTTTGCCAGGTATAGGTGCCCACAGTATCAGTTAGCAAAGTATAGGTACCCCCATTATAGGTAGCTAGGCATAGGTGCTCCCAGTATAGGTAGCTAGGCACAGGTGCACCCATTATAGCCAGGCATAGGTGCTCCCAGTATAGCCAGGCATAGGTGCTCCAAGTATAGCCAGTATAGCAAATGCTACACTGAGCATTTGCTGCAAATGCTCAGAATAGAGCATTTGTAGCAAATAAATGATTCTAATGTTTCCAGTCATGGCTAGATTTGGGCATTTTACCACCCAAGGCCCACTATCACCAACACTGCCTTCCGCGTACATAAAAAAAGGGCATCGGGGAAAAAAGGGCGCGGGGTGTAAACGATAAGCAGTAGTACCGTTTATAAAAATATTGTGTTGTATTTCGTTTACAAATAATGTTTTACAAATTTAGAAATCATTAAATAATGTGTATGAAATCGCCAATTGTGAAAACGTTACTCTTCCCTGTTTCAAAAGTAACACTTATAATTACGTTTGTTAAAAAAAACTATAATATATGTTTAATCGTTATTATTGTGAATAACCTTCATTTATCGTTTCTAAGTAGTGGTGCTCAGCAGAGCTCGAATATTCGAGTAGCTCGAATATTCGAGCTCTTTTTCAGCTATTCGAGCTCGGTATTCGAGCTCCGAATAGCTGGAGCTATTCGAATGGGCTATCCGAGTACACTCGAATAGCCCATTCACTATTCGAGCTATTCGAGCAACCCGGCGCTATTCGAGCTCGGTACCGAGCTCGAATAGCGTCATAGCCCAGATTGATGTCCTTAGAGCCAATCAGAGGGCTCCCAGGCCCTCTGACGGCAGCCAATCACAGAGGGGGACCCTGGCCAGCCCCTACCCTATAAATAGCGGCCGCCATGTTCCGTTTCTCCGTGCTTGCCTGAGACTTGTACAGAGAGAGAGTTGCTCCTTTGTGCTTTGGCTTAGCAAGAGCTCTATTGTGGTCATTTACCTAGCGTTTTTGCTCACATACACCTCCTATACACACCTATATTGTTGTTAGTTATTTAGACATTGTATTTTAGTTAGTAGCTTGTGTGTTACATTAGAGACAGGCAGCTGCTGCAAGCTTACAGGTTTAGGCCTCAGGGGGGCCTTGCCTCTGTGGGCAGCTGTCCTCTGTTTATTTCTCTCATCTATACCAGTATTTCTGCTGTCCTTTACTAATAGTATTGTAGTTATACTGTACTAGGAGTAGGACACTCACTGACTGTCACTGTTTATAGGCTACTAGCTAGCTCCTGCGTGTGTGCACTCACTCACTGTCTGTGTGTACACATACTCTATTTCCTTCTGATTACTGATAGATTATTGTTAGTTAGTTGTACTTACTTACTACTTACTCTTACTGTACCCGTAGGGACACTCACTGTCACTGTTCATATAGGCTACTAGCTCCTGCGTGTGCGCACTGCACTCACTGTCTGAGTGTACACACACAACACACACTCTATTTCCTTCTGATCGCTGATTGATTATCGTAATTAGTTAGTTGTACTTACTGTTACTACTTACTCTTACTGTACTAGGAGTCTAGGACACTCAGTCACTGTCCATAGGCTACTAGCTCCTGCGTGCGTGCACTCACTGTCTGAGTGTACACACACCCACACTCCATTTCCTTCTGATCGCTGATTGATTATCGTAATTAGTTAGTTGTACTTACTGTTACTACTTACTCTTACTGTACTAGGAGTCTAGGACACTCAGTCACTGTCCATAGGCTACTAGCTCCTGCATGCGTGCACTCACTGTCTGAGTGTACACACACCACCCACACTCTATTTCCTTCTGATCGCTGATTGATTATTGTAATTAGTTAGTTCTACTTACTGTTACTACTTACTCTTACTGTACTAGGAGTCTAGGACACTCAGTCACTGTGTTCATAGGCTACTAGCTCCTGCGTGCGTGCACTCACTGTCTGAGTGTACACACACCCACACTCCATTTCCTTCTGATCGCTGATTGATTATTGTAATTAGTTAGTTCTACTTACTGTTACTACTTACTCTTACTGTACTAGGAGTCTAGGACACTCAGTCACTGTGTTCATAGGCTACTAGCTCCTGCGTGCGTGCACTCACTGTCTGAGTGTACACACACCCACACTCCATTTCCTTCTGATCGCTGATTGATTATTGTAATTAGTTAGTTCTACTTACTGTTACTACTTACTCTTACTGTACTAGGAGTCTAGGACACTCAGTCACTGTGTGCATAGGCTACTAGCTCCTGCGTGCGTGCACTCACTGTCTGAGTGTACACACACCCACACTCCATTTCCTTCTGATCGCTGATTGATTATTGTAATTAGTTAGTTCTACTTACTGTTACTACTTACTCTTACTGTACTAGGAGTCTAGGACACTCAGTCACTGTGTTCATAGGCTACTAGCTCCTGCGTGCGTGCACTCACTGTCTGAGTGTACACACACCCACACTCCATTTCCTTCTGATCGCTGATTGATTATCGTAATTAGTTAGTTCTACTTACTGTTACTACTTACTCTTACTGTACTAGGAGTCTAGGACACTCAGTCACTGTCCATAGGCTACTAGCTCCTGCGTGCGTGCACTCACTGTCTGAGTGTACACACACCACCCACACTCTATTTCCTTCTGATCGCTGATTGATTATTGTAATTAGTTAGTTCTACTTACTGTTACTACTTACTCTTACTGTACTAGGAGTCTAGGACACTCAGTCACTGTGTTCATAGGCTACTAGCTCCTGCGTGCGTGCACTCACTGTCTGAGTGTACACACACCCACACTCCATTTCCTTCTGATCGCTGATTGATTATTGTAATTAGTTAGTTCTACTTACTGTTACTACTTACTCTTACTGTACTAGGAGTCTAGGACACTCAGTCACTGTGTTCATAGGCTACTAGCTCCTGCGTGCGTGCACTCACTGTCTGAGTGTACACACACCCACACTCCATTTCCTTCTGATCGCTGATTGATTATTGTAATTAGTTAGTTCTACTTACTGTTACTACTTACTCTTACTGTACTAGGAGTCTAGGACACTCAGTCACTGTGTTCATAGGCTACTAGCTCCTGCGTGCGTGCACTCACTGTCTGAGTGTACACACACCCACACTCCATTTCCTTCTGATCGCTGATTGATTATTGTAATTAGTTAGTTCTACTTACTGTTACTACTTACTCTTACTGTACTAGGAGTCTAGGACACTCAGTCACTGTGTTCATAGGCTACTAGCTCCTGCGTGCGTGCACTCACTGTCTGAGTGTACACACACCCACACTCCATTTCCTTCTGATCGCTGATTGATTATTGTAATTAGTTAGTTCTACTTACTGTTACTACTTACTCTTACTGTACTAGGAGTCTAGGACACTCAGTCACTGTGTTCATAGGCTACTAGCTCCTGCGTGCGTGCACTCACTGTCTGAGTGTACACACACCCACACTCCATTTCCTTCTGATCGCTGATTGATTATTGTAATTAGTTAGTTCTACTTACTGTTACTACTTACTCTTACTGTACTAGGAGTCTAGGACACTCAGTCACTGTGTTCATAGGCTACTAGCTCCTGCGTGCGTGCACTCACTGTCTGAGTGTACACACACCCACACTCCATTTCCTTCTGATCGCTGATTGATTATTGTAATTAGTTAGTTCTACTTACTGTTACTACTTACTCTTACTGTACTAGGAGTCTAGGACACTCAGTCACTGTGTTCATAGGCTACTAGCTCCTGCGTGCGTGCACTCACTGTCTGAGTGTACACACACTAAATTTACTTGTGATTACTACTGATTATTGTAACTGCTAGTTGTACTTCCTGACTGTTACTACTTACTTACTGTACTAGGGGACACTCACTCAGTCACCTCACCAACCAACCCACTCCATTAAAGTACCCCACTTTTCACCCGCCCTTTTAAAAAACTTTTGTCTATACGCCCAAAACATTGAAGATGTCTGGAAGTGGCAGCCAGCGCGGTTTGGGCAAGGGGAAGGGCAGCAAGGGAATCAGGAGGAGAGGGAGCAGCATTGTGGCAAGCCGCGGCAGCAGCAGCGTCAGTGGCTAACATTCCTCCCATAGCCACTGGCCGTGGACGCCTTGGGCGCCGCCCAGCAGGAGCATCTGCAACTCACGCTGCAGAGACACAGCAGCAGCAGCGTGTAGCACCTGCTCCCATTTTCCTCCAGCCGGGTCGGAAACGTCCCATTGAGGAAAAGGATGCAGACACTGTGGTGCAACTCATGACGGAGGATGAGCAGCCCGCCATCAGCTCTGCATCCGAGGCCTCCACCCTCACCACCACCACCACCACCACCACCACCACCCCTGTTCGCAGCAGCCGCCCAGCAGGGCCTGGGGAGGAGGCCAGTTCACCATCAGTCGCCGACCTGTCACTCAGCAGTCTTTTTACCCCAGGCACCATCAGGGTATTGTCTGCTGTTGTTGGCGATTTTGAGGAGGAGATGCTGATGGGCACTTTGGGGGAGGAGGGATTGGACAGCAAGACTGTGGCGACAGTCAAGCGTCCCATCCATGCATCAGGAGAGGAGTTTGGGGGGTCATCATCCCAGCAGGACATGTTTCAGGAGGGGCATGATGATGATGACCCGGTGACAGACAGAGACTGGGTGCCACCACCTCCAGGGGATGTCATCCTCAGCAGCTCTGAGGAGGAGGAGGAGGATGCGCTTGTGGGCCTTGCAAGGAGGCGCATCATTGCAAGCATTGGCAGCGTCCCACAGCCTGCTGGTGTCTCAGGCTCAGCAGCAGCAGCAGCAGCATCAGCCAGTACCACCACCAGCCGCACCCAAGCCCCCCCCCCCCCAACCACCACAGGGAGACAGGCAGCAGCGCTTCCATGCCGTAGGGGGATGTTTCTGTCACCAATCTGGCGGTTTTTCACCATGCCCACTGTGTACAGCAAGTACGCCACTTGCAACCACTGTCAGCGGAAGTTGAGCAGAGGTGCAGACCCCTTAAAGTTCAGCACCAGCTCGCTCATCAACCACCTTGCGGCTAAACATTTCCACCAGCATGAGGAGTTCCAGAGGCTGAAGGCATCTGGTGCTGGCAGTGGCACCACACCCATCACTGCACAGCCTTCAGCAGCAGCAGCAGCAACAGCAGCCACCCGCCCTCCTGCTCCTCCAGCAGCACCAGCAGGAGTGCGGAAACGCACTGCTCCTCCCCCCTCTGCAACTCCTGCCGCCGACACTGAGGCCTGTTCTGGCAGCCAGTCCTCAGTGGCCTCCTCTGCTGTGTCTGCTGATTCCCGTGTCAGCAAAAGGCCACGCCAGAGCCTTTTGAGCGAGTCCTTCCAGGGGGTGGTTAGGGCTCTGCCTCCCAGCAGCCGTCGCGTGCGGCAGCTGAACGGCTTGCTGGCACGGGCCATGTGCTCCCAACTCCTGCCGTACACGCTTGTGCAGGAGGGGAGCGACATTCGTGCGCTGCTTGCTTGCGCAGCCCCAGACTGGCAGCTCCCCAGCAGACACTTCTTTGCCCGCAAGGCCATTCCTGCACTGCACCGCTTTGTGATGGCCAATGTGGAGCGAGGGCTGGAGCACGCGGTTGGTGAAAGGGTCCACGTCACCATGGACTCCTGGAGCAGCCGCTTCGGGACAGGCCGCTACCTGTCCTTCACTGTCCACTGGGTCAGCTTGGTGGAAGGGGGTGAGGATGGGAGAGCAGCAGCGGGCACAGCAGCAGCAGCAACACAGTGGGTGGTGCCACCCCGCAGGGTCAGGGGAACTGCAGCAGGTTCCTCCGATCCTCTGCCATCCTCCGGCACACCTGGCCAAACCCCCCGCCTCAGCAGCAGCGTGAAGGCCCGCCACTGCCAAGCGCTGCTGCACTTGGTCAGCCTTGGGAAGACCAAGCTGACGGCAACCCATGTGTTGGCCAAACTCCAGGAGCAGGAGAGGATTTGGCTGACCCCCAGAGGCCTCAGAGTCGGAGAGGTGGTGGCCGACAATGGGGCCAATCTGGTTGCCGCAATAGACAGGGGAAACCTGACCCACATCCCCTGTCTTGCCCACGTGCTGAACCTGGTGGTGCAGAAGTTCCTGCGCACCTACCAGGGGATGGGCGAACTGCTGGAAACGGCAAGGAATGTTGTGCGTCACTTCCGGCGCTCGGCTGCAGCCTGTGCGAGCCTGGAAGACGTGCAAAAGGAGCTGGATCTGCCACGCCATCGGCTGATCCTTGACGTTCCGACTCGCTGGAACTCCACCCTGGCGATGTTGGAGCGTCTGGTTGAACAGAGGCACGCTGTCAAACAGTACCTTGCCCTGGCCACTGTTTCCGCAGCTCAGAGAAGGGACAAGACCAGCAACATCCCGTCCATCGTCCCCGATGATGACTGGAGGCACATGCAGCAGGTGTGCTTTGTGCTGGCTCCCTTCCTGCAGGCCACAAACATGGTGAGCAGGGACCATGCTATGGTCTGCGAGTGGGTGCCCCTGGTTTCTCTGCTGAACAGGGCCCTCGATGCTTTGCTGGAACAGGGAGCGGCAGCCTTGGACCAGCAGGAGCGGCAACCAGCTGCGCAGTCCACCTCTGAGGGGGAGGAGGAGGAGGACTTGGTGGAGGTCCCTGACCTGGCTGCTGATGAGGGGGATCAGCACAGCGCAGCTGAGTTGGTGCAGGGGTGGAGAGAGGATGAGGCGGCAGAGGAGGAGGATGAGGACAGCACTGACGTCGATGTGCCAGCAGACGTGGCCCGCCTCTTCCCAATGGCAGCGCACATGCTGACGTGCCTGCGCAGGGACCCCAGGGTGATCCAGATGAAGCAGAGGGAGGACATCTGGATCAGCATGATGTTGGACCCACGCCTCAAGGGGAAGTTGAGCCAGTTCCTGCCGCCTGCAGGAGGAGACCCAGCGCAACAAATAAGGAGCTTGCAGCAGGCCCTTGTTGAGCGCTTGGAGGAAGCCTTCCCCCAGCCTTCCACCCCCACTGTCCAGCAGCCAGCACAGAGGCAGCAGCAGGTGCCTGCATCCAGCAGCAGCAAGCGCCCCACAGACCTGCTGTCTCTCAGCCACGAGCTCTACAGGACTGTAGAGGCTCCGGCAGCAGTGACTAGAGAGGAGATGCATGCAGCAGCATCCTCCTCCGGTCACAGCCAGCGTCTGACCCGCATGGTGGCTGACTACATGGGGTCGTACAGCGGGCTTGACAGCGATGCCCCTGTTGATCCCATGGAGTATTGGGTCAAGCGCATGGAGATCTGGAGCGAGCTGGCGCAGTACGCCCTGGAAGTGCTGTCCTGCCCCCCTTCCAGCGTGCTGTCCGAGCGCTGCTTCAGTGCAGCTGGTGGCGTGGTCACCGAGAAACGCTCACGTCTGTCTCACAAGTCTGTGGACAGACTGACGTTTCTCAAGATGAACCAGGCGTGGGTGGAAGGCGAGTTCCTGGCCCCTGTTGTCGGCGAGAAGGGGACATGAACTGGCTGCCGGAACCATCGTTAATGTGCCTTACCACCCTTTACCACCTCCTGGCTCCTGCTCACTAAGCCAGCCTGGTTCACTTTGACTATTACGTCGCCTGCAGCCACACATTTTACACCTACAGTGGGCTGCTGTGTACTGCCCTTCTGCTGTCTGTCTGTGTTTCCCACTGCCAGGGTACACAGAATTACCTTCTTCTGCTGCCACTCTGCCACCAGCTATTACGTCAAACAATAGCTATATTGGTTGCAAAACCAAAACCAAACAAACCATTTAAAAAAAAAAAAGGTTTAATTTTTCTGAGGTGCCCGGGTTGAAAACTGTGTTGTCCCAGTTGTGTATTGGACACAATGTGGGCTGCACGACCGCTGTCTGGGACCTCCTGTTGTGTTTATTTACAGCCCTGGTATCACCGCTAGGTACCAGGGCTATTATGTCACGCTGCCTACCTGCTGCCACACTCACACTACTCCTCCATACCTCCTCCTGCTGCTGCTGCTGCTGTCTGTCTGTGTTTCCCACTGCCAGGGTACACTACACAGATGATTTACCTTCTGCTGCCACTCTGCCACCAGCTATTACGTCAAACAATAGCTGCTCACATTACTCCTCCATTCCTCCTGCTGCTGTTGCTGTCTGTCTGTGTTTCCCACTGCCAGGGTACACAGAATTACCTTCTGCTGCCACTCTGCCACCAGCTATTACGTCAAACAATAGCTATATTGGTTGCAAAACCAAAACCAAACAAACCATTAAAAAAAAAAAAAAAAGGTTTAATTTTTCTGAGGTGCCCGGGTTGAAAACTGTGTTGTCCCAGTTGTGTATTGGACACAATGTGGGCTGCACGACCGCTGTCTGGGACCTCCTGTTGTGTTTATTTACAGCCCTGGTATCACCGCTAGGTACCAGGGCTATTATGTCACGGCGAGCTGCCTGCCTCATTGACTGCCTGCTGCCACACACTCATCCTCCTCCTCCTGCTGCTGAATTTACCTCCTGCTGTCTTTGTGTTTCCACTGCCAGGGAGCACATACAATGGCGCTTCCAACATGCGTGCGCCCACCAGCTATTTGTTACGCTCAAAAATAGCTGCATTTCTTTAAAAAAAAAATTGAAAAGAGAAATTCGTGAAGAAGAAGAAGACGATATTGAAAAAGAAGGAGAAGGAGAAGATGAAGATGAAGAAGAAGATGAAGAAGAAGAAGATGAAGAAGAAGAAGATGAAGAAGAAGATGAAGAAGATGATGAAGAAGAAGATGAAAAAGAAGAAGATGATGAAGAAGAAGAAGAAGATGAAGAAGAAGAAGAAGAAGAAGATGAAGAAGAAGAAGATGAAGAAGATGAAGATGAAGATGAAGATGAAGAAGAAGATGAAGAAGATGAAGAAGAAGATGATGAAGAAGAAGAAGAAGATGATGAAGAAGAAGAAGAAGAAGAAGAAGAAGATGATGAAGAAGAAGAAGAAGAAGAAGATGAAGAAGATGATGAAGAAGAAGAAGAAGAAGATGATGAAGAAGAAGAAGAAGAAGATGAAGAAGAAGAAGATGATGAAGAAGAAGAAGAAGAAGAAGACAATATAGAAGAAGAAGAAGAAGATATAGAAGAAGAAGATCTAGAAGAAGAAGAAGAAAGATAAAGAAGAAGAAGAACAAGTATATACAGTAACACTACTGAACAAAATTAAGGACACAACTTCTCTTTCCACATTTTTTTTTAAAGGAACATCCCCACATAATCACTTGCTGTTGTTACTTGGAAAAAAAGATGTTTCTTGCATCATTCACCCTCAAAACAAGTGTTGGAAGCTATTTAAGGCCAATTCGAATAGTCAGCTCGAATAGTGAGCTCGAATACCGACTCGAATAGTGAGCTCGAAGTCCGAGGTCGAATCGAATAGTAAAAATTATTCGACTCGAATATTCGACTGACCTCGAATAATTTACTATTCGAATTCGACCAAACTCGAATTTTAAAAAGGGGTATTTGAGCACCACTATTTCTAAGTTCTTATAATAAAATCTGTAAATATTGTTTATAACAATGATATAAATATAACTACGTTCGTAATAAGTGTTGTAAAACATTACTAAGTATTACTAAAATTTTACTAAAACTATACCTAACCCTACTCTCACACAGAACCCTCCCTGTACCTATCCTCAACCCCTAGACCCCCCTGGTGGTGCCTAACCCTAAGACCCCCCTGGTGGTGCCTAACCCTAAGACCCCCCTGGTGGTGCCTAACCCTAAGACCCCCCTGGTGGTGCCTAACCCTAAGACCCCCCTGGTGGTGCCTAACCCTAAGACCCCCCTGGTGGTGCCTAACCCTAAGACCCCCCTGGTGGTGCCTAACCCTAAGACCCCCCTGGTGGTGCTTAACCCTAAGACCCCCCTGGTGGTGCCTAACCCTAACTACCCCCCTGGTTGTGCCTAACCCTAACTACCCCCTGGTGGTGCCTAACCCTAACTACCCCCTGGTGGTGCCTAACCCTAACTACCCCCTGGTGGTGCCTAACCCTAACCACCCCCCTGGTGGTCTATATTGTACTGTAACTATACCTAACCCTACTCACACAGAACCCTCCCTGTACCGATCCCTAACCCCTAGACCCCCCTGGTGGTGCCTAACCCTATCCACCCCCCTTACTGATCGCTTTATTATGTGGATAATAATGTTTTACAAATAGTGACTAAAAAATATATTGCAATTTACGTTACGTACTAATCACTTTATTTTGTTAGTAATAATGTTTTACAAACATTAAGGGATACAATTTTAAATAATTTTATTGTGTGGATAATAATGTTTTACAAATGGTGACTGTAAAAAATATACTGCAATTTTACGTTACGTACTGATCGTTTCATTTTGTGAATAATAATGTTTTACAAACACAAGGAACATATTAAATAATGTTTTAATTAAATACGATAAATATGTTTAGTATTTTTATAAACGTTATTCGTCACGGGCGCATTTTGTAAACCTAAATCATCACAAGCACAGTTATAAAACATAAAAAATTTCCGGACGCCCTTCGTAAAACGTTAATAATCCCCGGCGCCCTTTTTTCCTGTTCGGCGCCCATTAAAGATATTTATTATGGGAGTGAATGGCGGCGCCCTTTTTGTCCATTAGCTGCCGACGCCCTTTTTGTCCACTAGCTGCCGACGCCCTTTTTTCCTGTTACCACTGCCTCCACCCCCAACTGCCCCATCCTGTGCACCACCCATCCTGTGTGCTCCCCCTGCACGGTTTGTTCTCCTGGTCCTCCTGTGCTCTTGTCTTGTACTCTCTTCATCCTGTTCCTGTATATACTTTCCCGGTCCTGTACTCCACCCGCCCACCTTTCCATTCTGTACTGTGCTTGGGGGGAGCACAGGATGGGGGAAGCACAGGACCAGTACTCCACTGCTCGCCCTGTGGAAGCAAGACAGCCACAGACTTGGTTTCTGACTGCTGCAGCTTACATGTTGGTCAGTTTAACTGTGTGCCAGCCGCTGCCCTAGGCAATAGCCTTTGTGGCCTTGCCTCAAATCCGTCCATATTTCAGTACAGGAAGAGTTAAACTTCAGTTGTTACCTATGCAAAAGAGCTTCTCTAAGCTCTCCAACTAAACTTTGATCGGCTACAGTGTTGTTTTCTGGAACACTTATACATCAAAGAAACAGTCAAATACAGATTTAGATGATATTTTACTGCAGGGAAGTTCTAGGAGTCATTAGCTCTGCTTGTTTTATAGTTTACAATGCTAAGTGTGGCTTGTAATTGCAAATATGACAGAATTTTGCAGTTTAACAAAAAGCTATTTATCTGAAAATAAAAATAAGACCATTTTGTTTACTACTAATGTTCTATAAATTATCAGTACTGCACATACAATTCATTATATCAAGTTTTTTTTTGTTTGTTGTTTGTTTGTTGTTTTTTTTTCTTCAGTTCAGTGTCAATTTAAAGTGTAACTGTCAGGCATAAAAAAAAATTAAATACTTTTATCTGATACACGTAATAAGGATGCTAACCAGACAGTCAAAAGGTTAAAAATCACTCTTATTTTTTGCTTCCATAAAACATCATTCCCCAATTTCCCAGGCTTTTATTTGGTACATCCGCCGCCACACAAAGACAGGGCATGCTTAGTTTTCTTTTTTTTTTTCCTTCTTCTTCTTCTTTACTCTCCCCTCACACTTAAAGAGACACTGAAGCAAAAATACATTGTTATAATGATTTGTATGGGTAGTACAGCTAAGAAATAAAACATTAGCAGCAGAGATATGAGTCTAATATGGTCTCCAGTACAGGAAGAGTTAGTTGTTATCTATGCAAAAAGCCATTATGCTCTACTACTTTCAAATTTGCAGAGAGCTGTGTGTTATCTCAACTGTCAGTCAATATTTTATTTTTCTCTGCAGAGAAGGAGTTCAAACGTTCACTTGGCTGCTCTGCAAAATCATTTAGAATGCTGAATAGTATGTCAACTGCAAATATTAGAGAATGATGCAATGTTACAAAAAACCTATATAACTAAAAATAAAAATGAGAATATTTTCTTGGCTACTAATATCCTAGTAATTATCCGTACTACATAACCAATAGATAATTAGTGATAACAGAGGCGCCAAATTAGAATAAAATGGTTAAGATCAGATTAAAAGGAGGGGGGTTGGTGGTTACCACCCTCAGGTATATAATGACCAGCCTATGAGTCGTTATATATAAGCAATGTAATTTATTGTAAAACCTCCATGCATACCTGGAGATTTTACAATAAATTACATTGCTTATATATAACGACTCATAGGCTGGTCATTATATACCTGAGGGTGGTAACCACCAACCCCCCTCCTTTTAATCTGATCTTAACCATTTTATTCTAATTTGGCGCCTCTGTTATCACTAATTAGCTATTGATCCAGTCCACCCTTGGTGGAGGGGTGTATCCCCATTCTTCCTGTCTACGGAGAGCGACTATAATTCTCCCCACCTGCATATCCAGTGGTTGCCTTTGTGGTAACCCAGACTTGTGAGTATATTACTCGTTATTGTTTCGTCTTATTCCATTAATTGTGACATACTACACTATATTGGGCTCTCGGTTTTCATTCTTTGTATTCTTCCGAGGTACTACACAACCAATTCATTATATAATTTTTTATTTTTTTTATTTTTTTGCTTCAGTGTCTCTTTTAACTAATGCAGCCTGTTTGGCTCAGTCCTCTTTTCCTCCTGTTTTCCCCTCCCACACCTCTGTTCCTCTCTGATTGGCCAATATTTCTCAATGCACTTTCTAGTACAGAGCTGGGTGGGTAGTGTCTGAAGATTGGGAGGGGGGCGGGCAACGATACACTGACAGATTAAGGGGGGAAATTATGTCAGGATTGGCTTCAAGATAGACACAGACAAAATGGAATATCCTAAGAAGGATTTTTTCTTTTTTTACTATAGAAAAATCACTAATATCAAAACGTGGACAGTGCAACACGTGTTGTGTAAGTAGAGCAAGTATTTATCTACTTATATAGATGTAGGTTTTTTTTTCTGAAATAGTATGGCTGACAGCTCCACTTTAAGCAAAAATATAGCCGTGAAAGTCTTGAGAGAGCTCTTACCCATCATGAGAAGGTGCTTGTGTGATGCTTTAGTCAAAGACTTTTTTTAATAGTCTCATGTTGCGCATACACGGCTCGATTTTGCCACCAACATTTGGTGGAAATTTCATGCCAATACCTTCATTAGAAATAGATCTACTGAGAAAAACATTGACATGTTCAGTAATGCTTTTCCATGCTGTATATATCTGTCTGAGCAACAGGATAACTGAAGGGCTGAGCAAGAAGTGCATCAATAAAAATGGCATTAGTAAATAAATATGTAATTTAGAATTACCAGTGCATCAGCTTTGCCCAGTACAGTGCCAGCTACACACATGGTATCCTCCTGTAAAAGCAAAGAGAGGTAAAAAATAAGAACATTAATTACAGACACAAGCATAATCACTGGTAAAGAAATGTAAATGAAGCTAGTATAGCTGTCCCCAGTGTAGCTAGTGTAGTACGGATCAGTGAATAAAGGCGCAAAGCGCCTATGCATAAAAATTGCGCCACATTAAAAAAGATATGCTTATCACTATTTATCGTTAGTACTGCATAATAATGGCGCACAGGGAAAAAAGAAGAAAAACGGCACACAGTAACATTAGGCACCACCAGGGGGGTCTTAGGGTTAGGCACCACCAGGGGGGAGGTTAGGGTTAGGCACCACCAGGGGTTAGGGATAGGTACAGAGAGGGTTCTGTGTGTTAACACTAAATAACGATAAGGCTTTAATGCTAAACAGCGATAACGGATTAGCGGCAACACCGTGCGCCATTATTCGCAGGTGCCATTTTCCGATGGATCCAGTGTAGTTGCCCCCAGTGTAGCTAGTGTACTTGCCCCCAGTGTAGCTAGTGTAGTTGCCCTCAATGTAGCTAGTATAGTTGCCCCCAGTCTAGCTAGTATAGTTGCCCACAGTGTAGCTGGTATAGTTGCCCAAGGAGGGGGAAGCAGCGCAAGAAGGAGGAACAGTGAGAACAGTGGTGGGGAGGGGGGCCAGATATGCGGGTGGCAAGCAGGCACAGTGGGCAGAGAATCTCCCCTGACTTCTGCGTTCCAAACGTTGGAGCGCAGCATCACCATCGCCACAGGTCTCCGCCTTCAATGCCGCCCACTGTGCTTCCTGATTAGTGGAAGCGCAGTGAGCTGCATTGAAAGCGGGTACCTGTGGAGATGGTGACGCTGCGCTCCGGCGCTTGGAACGCAGAAGTCAGTTGAGTTATTCTCCACCCACTGCGCCTGCTTGCCGCCTGCATATCTGGAGGGGGAGAGAGCAGAAGTGGGGGACCCAGAAGTGGAAGGGGAGGTTTTGGCCCCCCTCCCTGCCGCTGCTCCTCCTTCTTCTTCCCCTCCTACTCATGGGCTCTGTGGAAGGTCATTATGGCACCCCCTTCCTGTCAGTCACCCAGTGTGCCATGCCCCCAGCGCCCAATGGTAGAAATGCCCCTGCTTTGAGGTAACCCTGCTTTTGTGAGTATTTACTCTACCAATTTTATCCCATATTACCAGTACATACTACACTATATTTGGCTCTTGGTCTCCCTATCTTTGTTCTTTAACCACTTGCCGACCGCCCACAGCTGAAGGGCGGCGGCAAAGTCCGGGCCCAAATGACCGCAATATGCCCATCGGCGGCGGCGGGCGTGATTATGCGGTGATTGCGTCACATGTGATGCAATCAGCCGCTGGCAACTGGCTCTGCCCACCTGGCGCAGTAACCCACCGGCCGTTCGGAAGCGCTGGCGGGTTATTAGCTGTCCTATCGCCCCATACAAAGTGTATAATACGCTTTTTTATGTATACAAAACGTATTATACAGGCTGCCAGGGCCACCACCAGGGCAGGCTGCAGCCCCCCCAGGTAAGCACCCAAGCACACTGATCTGCCCCCCTTCCCTCTGATCACCCACAGCACCCCTCAGACCCCCCCTGCCCACCCCCCAGTCCCCTGTTTGCACCCAATCACCCCCCTAATCACCCATCAATCACTCCCTGTCACTATCTGTCAACGCTATTTTTTTGATTAGGTCCTAAACTGCCCCCTGGGAGCTCCTGATCACCCCCCCACCCCCCCACACACACACACACTCTCAGACCCCCCCCCCCCCCTGTGTACTGTATACATCTATCCTCCCCTGTAATCACCCGTCAATCACCACCTGTCACTGCCACCTATCAGATCAGACCCTAACCTGTGTCTTACGGGCATCTGATCACCCACCCACACCATCAGATCGCCCGTAGACCCACCCTCAGATCACCTCCAAAGTGCATTGTTTACATCTGTTCTGCCATCTAATCACCCACTGATCACCCATCAATCACCCATCATTCACCCCCTGTCACCACCTGTCACTGCTACCCATCAGATCAGACCCCTATCTGCCCCTAGGGCACCCAATCACCCGCTGCAAAAATGTATCACACATGTGGTATCGCCGTACTCAGGAGAGAGGGTGTATTTTTACACATACCCATGCTGAGTGGGAGAAATCTCTCTGTAAATGGACAATTGTGTGTAAAAAAAAAAATCAAAAAATTGTAATTTACAGAGATTTCTCCCACCCAGCATGGGTATATGTAAAAATACACCACAAAACACATTATACTACTTCTCCTGAGTGCGGCGGTACCACGTGTGGCACTTGATTTATTTTTTATTTATTTTTGTCACAAGTTAGCGGAAATTGATTTTTATTGTTTTTTTCATAAAGTGTCAATTTCCGCTAACTTGTGACAAAAAAAAATCTTCTATGAACTTACCATACTCCTAACAGAATACCTTGTGGTGTTTTCTTTCTAAAATGGGGTCACTTGTGGGGTTCCTAAACTGCCCTGACATTTTAGGGGCCCTAAAACGTGAGGAGTAGTTTTGAAACCAGATGTCTCAAAATGACTTGTGAAATCCTAAAGGTACTCATTGGACTTTGGGCCCCTTAGCGCAGTTAGGGTGCAACAAAGTGCCACACATGTGGTATCGCTGTACTCAGGAGAAGAAGTATAATGTGTTTTGAGGTGTATTTTTACACATACCCATGCTGGGTGGGAGAAATCTCTCTGTAAATGGACAATTGTGTGTAAAAAAAAAATCAAAACATTGTCATTTACAGAGATATTTCTCCCACCCAGCATGGGTATGTGTAAAAATACACCCCAAAACACATTATACTACTTCTCCTGAGTACGGCAATACCACATGTGTAGCACTTTTTTGCAGCCTAGGTGCGCTAAGGGGCCCAAAGTCCAATGAGCACCTTTAGGCTTCACAGGGGTGCTTACAATTTAGCACCCCCAAAATGCCAGGACAGTAAACACACACCACAAATGACCCCATTATGGAAAGTAGACACTTCAAGGTATTCAGAAAGGGGCATGGTAAGTCCGTGGCAGATTTCATTTTTTTTCTCACAAGTTAGCAGAAATTGAAACTTTTTTTTTTTTTGTCTGTGTCATTTTCCGCTAACTTGTGACAAAAAATAAAATCTTCCATGAACTCCCCATGCCTCTCAGTGAATAGTTTGGGATGTCTTCTTTCCAAAATGTGGCCATTTGGGGGGTATTTATACTATCCTGGAATTTTAGCACCTCATGAAACCTGACAGGTGCTCAGAAAAGTCAGAGATGCTTCAAAATGGGAAAATTCACTTTTGGCACCATAGTTTGTAAACGCTATAACTTTTACCCAAACCAATAAATATACACTGAATTTTTTTTTTTTTTTTTTTTTTTAATCAAAGACATGTAGCACAATAAATTTGGATACAAATGTATACAGAATTTTTTTTGACAAAATTCATGTCTTTTTTGATGAATATAATAAAAACTAAAACCCGCAGCAGCAATCAAATAGCACCAAAAGAAAGCTGTATTAGTGACAAGAAAAGGAGGTAAAATTCATTTAGATAGTAGGTTGTATGACCGAGCAATAAACCGTTAAAGCTGCAGTGGTCTGAATGGAAAAAAAGGCTCTGGTCCTTAAAGAGAACCTGTACTGAGTAAAAATATTTAAAATAAACACATGAGGTAACTTCAAATGAACATTGCATAGTTACCTTGCCATCAGTTCCTCTCAGAAGCTAACCATTTTCTTCTGACAATAATCCCTTCCAGTTCTGACAATATTTTGTCAGATCTGAAATATATCAGTTGCTGTCAGTGAAATATCAGTTGCTGTCAGTTATAGCTGAGATGAAAACTGATGTACCAGGTAATGTCCATGTTTCCCTATGGCTCAAGTGGGCGATGTTACAGTTTAACTGTGTGCTGACCAGGAAGCTATTATGGGTAATGGCCATTTTCAAAATGGAGGACGGAAAATTCCCTTGATCACAGTGAACAAATAGGACGTGGGACAGGAGAAAGACACTGAGGAGTAGACTACATGGAAGGTAAGTATGATTTGTGTATGCTTATTTTGACTTTTAATTTTCAGTTCAGGTTTTCTTTAAGGGGCGAAAAGACTGTGGTCCCCAAGTGGTTAAAGCGTACGTTTGACTAGCAGTGCTTTAGGATCTGGGTGGTACCCATTGTTTAATATCTGTAATGTTACCAATATTTTGCTATCGCCTTCCCTAACCTTACATTAACACATCTGCTGTTTACACTTAACACTAACCTCTCCTACCTGTAGACCAAATCTGTGCACCTTCTACCTGTTTAGTAGCACCACCCCTATTTGCAGATTGAGTACATTGTGGGCAAGGGGCCTTAGCCTGGGTTTACACTGGGAACTGATAACCACTGATACATTTTAACTGATCAGTTGTTCTGCACTTTCTCTTTCAATTGCCGTGCATTTTTATCCATTTTTCTTTGTATTGGGTCCACAAACAAAAATGTGTGTCGTAAAATAAAGTTGGGATAACACATATATGTAAACTGACCCATAAGGTAACATGGAAAATTTCTTCACATGTGCTTTCCGACAGTTGTCTGATAGCTGAAAACAACTGACTCTGTGTAACCCAGGCCTTAGCCTTGGTTCACACATAAAAAAGGTGTCCAGTCCTGTCTGTTTTTGACAGTTGCATGTGTTTCTATGGCTGTGTTCACACATAGCTGTACCCTTCCAGTCCAGTCAGGTAAAACTGATAGTAAACTAATATCAAAATGGATAGGACAGTACTGTACCGGACTGGAAATGTGCAGATCTATGTGTGCCCCAGACCTTTATCTACACTGCAGTGCTGCTGTATCTTCTTCCTTTTTTTTTTTTTGTACAGGAGGAGTAAGTGAAGGTTGGACTGTGCTTGATCAGTGTTTTCATTACGTAAAGTAAACCTGAGATGGGCACACTGAAAGATTTTATACTTACCTTAGGTAACAGGCGACACCATTGTCTATTGATCTACGATTGACCATTACATGCGCGCTAATCTTCCGGGGTTCCCAGTTTATGGGCCCCGTATGTGAGTTATTGTTTTTATATCTATTGCCTTTTTAAATAAATTTTATCTAAATAAACGGGTTACGCTTAGATATTGCCGTTTTTGTTTTCCTATATAAATTCCTGAAACTTTACCTCCATACGGATGTCCACTGGATCTTCATGACGTCTGATGTTCCCTGGACGTAATCGGTGATCTGAGCCATTTTTCAACCTTATAATGCGGGTTGTTGGGAGCTGGTAAGCCTTTTCTTGTTTTGATGTTTGGCGGATATCAACCTCTGAGCATTTGATATATTGTGGTGAAGAATTTATCATTCCCTACATACAATGACTTTCTAAACCTGCGCTGACCTTTGATGTATAATAGAATAGAGGTTGTGTACTGCAGCTCAAAACTATACATCAGGGGTGCCCATTGGGTATTTCATGGTAGATTCCGACCGCACTACATTTTCTATTCTGTATATACAATTGTGCTCCTAAAATTGTACATAGGTAGATCATTTTGACTTGCTAATTTTTAAAAGTATCTCACAAGCTGAAAAAGTGTGGACACTTCTGCTATACATGGTAGCAGTAAATGTTATTTCCAATCAGCAAAAAATCTAATTCAAATTGGAGGCTTCCGTGTGATGGATTGAGTCCATGATCATGATACATGATCACTATATACGTAACTAGGGAAGTATTACTTGACCTCCAGGAGCCTCAGTATGACCAATGTAAGAAATATATTTCAAAAAAGATGGGTAGCTTACCAAAGTGTCCTTTAATGCACTATAAACAGCGTTAGCATTTTCCTTATTCAATGAGTCCTAACATAAAGAATAAAACACATTATTAAATACGATAAGCAGTGAAATGTATTTACAACCAATAAACTAAATAAAAGAACACTGAAGCAATGTAGCAGGAAAAATGGAGCAGGAAAAACATACTTACCGGTACCTTGATGAGGCTTTTCAGACCCTTGTAGACTCCTTATTACATTTAGTTTTCCCTCTGTCTTGCTGCTGTATGACCTATTCAGGGCTCTGGTCGGATCTCCATGACATTTGCGCTGTCCATCCATCCATGCACCTACTCTGTACTCACTCCTGCATGGCTGTATGTAAGAACAGTCCCAGTGACAGTTCCGATTCTTTCTAAACTGCACATGCCTAGGTGGCTGTCACCCATGGCTGCTGTGCACTGCCAATGTATTAGCAAGGATAATATAAACCTAGGATACCGCAATAGTCTTTTGCAGTTCCAAAAATCGTTAGTCTTTATTGGACAAAAAATTTAGACTTTAATGATTTTTAAAACTGCAAAATCCTGTTGTGGTATCTGTAAAGTAAACCTGAGATGAGCCAAAAAAAAGTCCTCCTCCGCTGCTGCGATTCTCCGCTGTGGGTCCCCGTAAGTTCCCAAGTCAAAGCTTACTGCGCATGCGTAGCCCGGCTGTGTGCGCCCCATCGCGCTCCTGTCACTGTGAGAGTTCTGCATCTGCGCTGACTGGAGCCGACTTTGATAGTTACCTTGACCCATAGCCGAGGATCCAGGTGTGCAGGAGTGTGGTAAGAGACCGATCAGCCTGAAGGGAGCTGGAGGAAAGCCCCAGGGATGTAAACTTTTTTTTGGGGGGGGGGGGGGGCTCGTCTCAAGTACCCTTTAAAGGCAACCCGGGGTGAAAATAAACTGATGTGATAAACAGTTGTATTTATCTTCCTAATCCTAAAAATAACTTTTTTAGATATCCCGTTGTTTTATTTTATATTCAAACATTCACAAAGTAGATTGAATGTTTTATCGTCTCTGTGCAATCCCCACGTATTAAATATTGCAGAGCTAAAATACATGAACTTTTGACCTTTTTCTATCTCTTCCCTGCCCTCAGAAGTTTTATTCTACCAGGAAAACTTTTATGGCTGTAATTTGCTTATTAGTGAGGCTTACTATATTCTCGAAATGGTACAGACATGACAGTGCCACTTGCATGCCAAAAAATTAACTCTTTCAGGCTGCAAAATAAAAAACATGGTGGTCTATTAAGTGGCGCCCAAATTAACAAATGCGTTTCGGCCGTTTTTTTACCTACTTCAGTCTGCTGGAGTCGCGTTATAAAGAAAATTCTTAACTCTCAATACACTTAGTTTAGGATGGGTTTTAAGTCTACACAGCATCTCACATAACTAGATCAATGAGTATTTGAAATATTTGAAGAAGTGACCTGTTTTCCTTTCCTGACACGAAATACAAGGGCATAGTAGATTTAGCCACGTTGTGAACAGCATTATATGGTGTCTTTAAAGTAGACCTAATTTCACAATTTCCTCTGGTCTGAAAGATAAGCCACAGCATAATAACCTCTAAAGAGAAACATTTCTTTGTTACAACTTATAGAAATTCTAAAAAACAAAACAAAAAAGTATTAACTTTCTGGATATTCCTGAGCAAACACTTTCATTCCAGCGCAGGAGACTTGGGCGCAGCAGTGAGTAACTTCAGCGCCATCAGAAGACGGAGCTGAAGTTGCTTTTAAAGCACTATAATTTGGCTTCTAGAAATTGCTGGAAGCCGAATTATTTAATTCCCTACCATCCATGGCGGCCTGGAGGGGGAATAGTATTTAATTCGGCCGGGACTTGTGCAGCAGCAGGATCAGCCATATACGGGCTGTATCCTGCGCCGATTCCTCTCTTATGCTTCCTGGGAGCAAAGAAAGGGTTAGCCTTCAATTGTTACATATTATCCAGACCCGGGCACAGCTCAGACATAACTCACCATCCTTATTCCCACTTGCTGATAACGGCTAATAAGACGGGCTGATCTCCCTAAACACACACGGTGAATTTCTTAGCAACTATGTGTTTTCATTGTATGCCGTGCAAGAGTTTGGGTCTGCTTAAAAAAAAAAAAAAAAGTCCTTGATGGGTGTGAATAAATAATTATAAAGGAAACACTTTATTAATGCTGCACAAAAAGAGGTATATTACAGAGGAAGAAAGAGTTGATAGCTTAGAGGCAATGGGATCAGAGCTAGATACCCTGCAACAAAGACAAAGTAGTATCTACAATATAATTTAGCGGGGAGCTCAGAAAGTGCTCCAGTATATGTTATTTACCAGTCCTTGGTCATATAGACAGATCAACAATCCAGCTTTTAGAAGCAATGTTGCCGAATCCTAAAAGGGAAAAAAAACACATTTAATTAAAATGAATGTATTTATTTAATTTATTCATTGCATTTATAAAGCACCAACATATTACGCAGACATTAGTTTAGGTTACAGACAATATTTAGGGGTGACATACAGTCAGCAATATGACAATACAGGAATACAAGAAAAACCAGATCATGCAGCACAGTATGAGTACCAGGTAATGCTTAGTCAGTCACAGGATGGGAGCATGGAGATTAGGCAAGTTAGGTTCACTCAAATGCATAGCATGGGTTCACAGTAATGGAGGTGCATGATCAGGTAGGACACAAAAGGAGGAGGACCCTGCCCAAAGGCTTACAATCTAGAGGGAGAGGTATGGACAGGAAAGGTAGGGGACCAGAGTTCAGCTGTGGGTTTAGAGGGGTGGTAGGCCAGAGTGAAAAGGTGAGTTTTGAGGGCCTTCTTGAAGATGTTGAAGGAGGGGGCTGCCCTAATGGGTGGAGGTAGGGAGTTCCACAGTGTTGGAGCAGCTCTTGAGAAGTCCTGGAGGCGTGCATGGGACTGGGTGATGCGGGGGGCAGTCAGGCGAAGTTCATTGGAAGAGCGGAGTGGGCGGAAATGTAGGTTGGACAGGTTTTGTGGACAGATTTGTAGGTCAGACAAAGTATCTTGAATCTGATTCTGGACTGGATAGGAAGCCAGTGGAGGGATGCAAGGAGCGCATCTGCTGTGGTGGAGCGATGGGAGCAGTGGATAATTCTGGCTGCTGCATTCATGATGGACTGCAGTGGGGCTATTCGGGTCATAGGGAGACCAGACAGATGGGCATTGCAGTAGTCAAGGTGGGAATTATCAGGGCATGGATGAGGAGTTTGGTGGTGGCAGAGGTCAGGAAAGGGCAAATCTTACAGATGTTACGAAGGTGGAAGTTGCAGGACTTTGTGAGGTTTTGGATGTGGGGGGTGAAGGAGAGTGCGGAGTCCAGGGTGACACCCAGACAGCGGGTTTGAGAGGTAGGCCGAATGGTAGTGTGGTTAACAGTGACATGCACATCTGGGAGGTTCATGGATGGCCGGGGTGGGAAGCTCATAAATTCCATTTTGTCTAGATTTAGTTTCAGGAACCTAGCGGACATCCAGGAGGAGATGGCTGATAGGCAGGAGGAGACATTGCCCATGGTAGTGGTGGATATATCAGGGGTGTGGAGGTAGATCTGGGTGTCATCTGCATTCAGATGATAGTTAAAACCCATGGAGGAGATAACCTTGCCAATGGAGGATGTGTATAGGGAGAACACTAGGGGGCCAAGGACCGAGCCTGGGGGGACCCCTACTGAGAGGTTGTTGGGGGTGGATGAGGACTCATTGAAGGCGGTCATGAAGGAGCGGTTGGAGAGGTAGGATGAAAGCCAGGTCAGGGCGAGATCGTGAATGCCCATGGACTGGAATCTGAAATTTTTATACACATTCTTACAGAGGCGTCACTAGGGTTGGTGTCACCTGGTGTGGAAACTCAGTGTCACCCCCTCCTACCCCATGAACCTCCAAACTTCACCAGGTAGTAACGTTGCTTGTTATAGGGGGGGGGGGTGTTAAAATGATCACCACGTGGCCCTGGTGGCCTCTGAACTCTGTTATAAGTTCAACAGGGTGCAACCAGAAGGAAGTAGAGCAGGAGAGAGAAGTCTATCAGACAGTAGCCTGGTAAGTATTTACATAGCCTTTTTCCACTCTCCCTTAGCCTGGAGCTTGGTGTCACCCCCTCTGCTGGTAACACCTGGTGTGGTCCGCACCTACCGCACCCCCCTAGTGACGCTACTGCATTCTTACAAGTCTTGGAAATATAACTTTCTTTTCACCAATAAAACATGGTGTAAGAAATTGCCTGCTTTTGACTGACAACAGGCTTTAGTGTGGTAGCTGTTTTAGGTCTGACCTCATGGACTTTAACAATAGCCTTCACTTGCAAACTGTGGCCTTAGGGAGTCTTTATCCAATCACAAAAAGGAAGTGATGTCTGCAGATGGGGCAGGGTGAAGGAAAACTTATACTTTGTGCACCAGGTGAAAGGGGGGCTATTTGTCTTCTGCTTATAAGCCCCAGAGAAGTTATGCGAACCAGTAGAGCTTCCACTATGGGGAACATGATCACATTAAATGGCTTTGTCTGTCACTTGGGAGAGAGAGGCAGAATTATTTAAAAAAAGAAATACCTTACTAGGAGTAGAGAAATTGAGGTGTATTCTCCTAGGTAGGGGAATAGGCAGAGTAACCAAGATCAGAGGCGTAGCTAGGGTTTTCAGCACCCGGGGACAAAGACAGTTTTTGCATATGTTACCTTTTTCTGTGGGAGAGTGTAGAGGGTTAGTGAATGGCCCGAGGCATGGCAGATGAGATGGAATTTTTGTGTTGGTTCTCACCTCATGTAAGTATCCATGCACAGAGTTACTGGGTATTGCAATTCTGATTTTCCCAAAGTAAACAATTATTCAAGAAGAACCAGATTTAAAATGCCTTAAAATGTGGGAAGTGTTAATGAACAAATGGTAAGGCATTGTTCAATCTGGAGTTTTTGTTTGTGTTGTGGGCTTTACATCATGTATTTCACATTTACCTGAAGAGTCAATCACATAGCTGTTTAGATTTCATTTCTTTTAGATTGGGCTTCTAAATAGCTGAGTGGGGGGTGTTTGCTCTACTACAGATGTTTGCTACAGAAAACACAATTGAAGTGGTTCCTATTGTTTATATAAATTCCAAAGTCATTAAATGTACAGATACAATATGCAGACCCTATATATAAGTTGCAAGTTTGGTCCAGGGTTTGGCCAGAATTGGTTGATGATCAAATCCAGCAAAAGTCAAACCATGTGAAGAGAATCTCTACCCTTGAAACTTTTTTTTTTTTTTGTATAAATGCAGTCAAAGATCCATAAGGTTGTATAACTGCAATGGGATTGAAGCATGCGTGGATACATCTTGTGAAAATTGTATTACAGTAGCGTAGTGATGAGCATTGTGCTCATCACTACGCTACTGTAATACAATTTTCACAAGATGTATCCACGCATGCTTCAATCCCATTGCAGTTATACAACCTTATGGATCTTTGACTGCATTTATACAAAAAAAAAGTTTCAAGGGTAGAGATTCTCCTCACATGGTTTAAGTGTGTAATCGCAATTTCCCGAATTACATGAAATTTCTTGTAATTAGGTCATTGCGACCTAATTACAAGAGATTTCATGTAATTCGGGAAATTGCGATTACACCTTAACTGGAAATTTTGTAATTTCACAGTTAAGGATCGTTTTGTAGTTACGATAGTTTCCGTAATGGAAATGAATCGGAATTTCATGTTTAATGCAGAAATTCATCCGTTCTCAAAATTGTGTTCCAGTTCAGAGCCTCCTGATACATTTAAAGTGACAGCACGTGCAGGGACCTTTAGCATTATCAGAGTACTACTAAGAATAGGTCTAACAGAAGGAATACTGAATCACAAAGAGTTTGAGTATCTGACTCCAACAGCACCAAGAACCCTATCAGGTTCCAAAAGTACACAAGAACGCAGAAAGGCCGCCTGGGAGGCCCATCATCAGCGGCATGGGGTCAATCACGCACAGATTGGGGCAGTATTTAGATCACTTCCTTCAGCCGCTGGTGATGATGGGCCTGCCGCAGGCAGTCAAACACGAAGCACATGCTATAAATCCTGGACCACATAGTGGTGGAAGAAGGAGACGTGTTAGTGACGGCAGACGTAACGTCGCTCTACACAAACATATCACACCAAGCGGGTATGGACGCAGTTAAACATTTCTTGAAGAGAGATCCCACAATGAAGCCTAGGCAAAGAGAATTCATCACGGACGTATTAAAATTTGCTTTATCCAGGAACTATTTTTGGCATAATGGAACATACTACCTGCAAATTAAAGGATGTGCAATGAGGGCGGGGTACGCACCCTCATTTACCAACCTCCTTATAGGGAAATGGGAACAGGATGTTTTGGGACAATGGGGGTGACAATAGAATTCTACAGTGGCGAAGATTCATAGATGACCTATTTATACTATGGAGAGGAAAGGAGGAGGAACTGTCCCTATTTTTTTAAAATCTTAATCAGAATTCCCTCAATGTAGAACTCACTATGGAGGCTATCAAGAGCTCTATCTACTTTTTGGATCTGTACATTGAGAAAAAAGGCAACAGGCTGAGCATGAAGACATAATTTAAACTGACAGATCGCAATGGCTACTTGTCCACAAAGAGTTGCCACCATCCTAGATGGCTAAAGGCAGTCCCAATGGGACAACTAATGATGCGCAGAAACTGCAGTGAAATGGAGGACTTTTTAACAGTCACAAATCCTTTTTGAACATTTTGTGGAGAAAGGATACAGTGAAACTGATATACAGAGATAAATTATGGAGGTGGGAAGAATCAACAGGGAGGATCTACTTAGGGAAAGAACAATGGTAAGGGGTCAAGACAAAGAAAATATACCGTTCATCAGTAATTTCTGCATACAATTTAGGCAAGTGGAACAGATATTCAGAAAATTTTGGCCTATACTGAAAGAAGATACAGCCTTACAGAGGGTGTTACCTGAAAAGTTGAAATTCGTGTACAGGAAAGCAAAAATGTTAAAAAATATTCTCGCACCAAGTTGTGTGAATCCGCCAAGGGAGGTTATCCCTCAATGGCAGCAAAATTGATTCTACCCATGCAGGGGATGTGTGGGATGCAGTGAAGCCACCTCCGTGAGGTATAGAGAAGTTACATCAACAGCTAAAGAGAACACCTTTAAAGTAAAACAAAACATCACATGTAATACGAAGGGGGTGGTATACCTTTTGTGGTGCCAGTGTAATTTACAATATATTTGCAGAACAACCAGACCTTTAAAAACCAGAGTTGGGGAACACATAGGCAACATTGGGAAGAGCTTTAATGGGCACAGTGTGTCAGAACCCTTTAGGATTCACCACCAATCCAATCCAGAAACATTGAGCTTTTGTGGGATTGAAAAAAAATGAAGTACTCATGGAGGGGATCCAACAGAGTCAGGGAAATATCAAAGAAGGAGACGCAATGGATGTATGCAATGGGGACTTTACAACTAAAGGGGCATCATATAGACATTGACTTAAATTGCTTTATAGCCAATAGCTGAGGAAAACTGCCACCAACCTCCGTCCCTCTCTTCTTGAATGGAGGCACAGGAAGAATGAGAGTATAGAAAAAAGAAAAATCCTACAGTGTAGATACTGCTTACCAAATGTACTCTTGCATACTTTTTGAATTTTTTTAATATATGTTTTTTAACTTTTAAATTTTACTAATTATTCATTTCTTATCTATAGAGAAAGCTTTTTAATGTATAATGTTACATAGTTACATAGTTAGCCAGAGAATTAACATGAAGGAGTTATTATGAGAAATACGCGGTGATGGCATTAGCCATTTATGTATTGTAATGTATTTTAAGGGCGGATATCAGGATGCCAATTATGTTTTAAAACTGTAAAACGGACTATCTCTCTTTATGCACATTCATCAATGGGAAGTATAAGCAATCCCACTGTTGGAACGCACGGTGTGCGCACTCTTGAGATGGACCTATGGCAAGCTAGCAGTGTTGTATGCTGGTCAGCCTGGAACGCACTGTATGCGAACATCCGGGACTGGGCGTGTGCCTGGAGAATATGAAATACGCTGGGTTAATACTGGTATGCCAATGGTCATGCACGGGTTGGTGGGGAATAGGCGTGAACGCTGATTATATATACCTGACGTCCGATGGGCCAACCACGCCAAGTCTATCGGACTGTCAGGAACTACTGCAACGCTTACGGCGGCGCTCAGTGAAAAGAAGGGAAACTAGTGGCGGTGGCGTGGTCTGACCTGCGAGCATGACCAGGAGGCACGGGGGAGAGTCCGTTCACAAACTCTAAGCGCTGTTTACCCCAACTGACTTGTGAGTGCATTTTTAATAATAAAAGTTATTTTTTATCAACGGAACTGTACTATGTGATCTCTATCATCCCATGAGGTATGCCAAAGGTTGTTACCCAGTGAGAGCACTATTGGAGGAGGAAGACTGGAAGCAGGAGCACAGGCGGTGCAGGATATCACACAAGCGATATATGACCAATCTAACAGTGGTCAACTGGACGGGGTGAGTGTGATACCATCTGAAATGCACTACTGATGTCAACTATGCAAAGTTTTTCTCCTAATGTGAAGCACTACCCATCTTATTAAGACAGTCCTTAGGTGGAGTTGACACCTTTTGGAACGCAAACAAACTTGAGAGACTATTTAACTAGCTGTTTTAGCAACTGTGTGATCGTAATTGGAGCGCTACTCATCATATTAAGATTATCAGATACTGCAAGGCCCAAAACCAAGTGTCTCAGCATGCATGACCGCTAAGTGCACCTTTACAAAGAGCACCTGTCTAAGAAGTGGCTGCAGGTAGAGCCTCCTGATGCATTTAAAGCGACAGCACGCACAGGGGCCTTTGCATTATCAGCAATTGCAATCAAATGAGTGACTTTCCTGAGTTTAGTAATTACTTAAAGGGACCCTGAGGAGTGCCCGAATTTAAAAGAATACACTTACCTGGGGCTGCAGGAGAGGAGCCAGGAGGACGTGTAGGTAAGCTCCAGGTAAGTGTATTCTTTTAAATTCGGGCACTCCTCGGAGTCCCTTTAAATTTGCATAGTTACTGTTAGAACTAAAATTACGTCCATTTTCGTTATTAAAATAACTTTGTTTCTATAGAAAACATGACATTTTGCGTTAAATGTGAATTTGCAACGAAACGTGAAATTACGTGATGGAAATTACATTTACGGAATTCCGAATTAAGGTTTCTATGGTAATTACGAATTTACGAATTCACATCGTAGCAGCAAAATTTGCGTCCGTAATTATGGAAACACAAATTTCGGCTCAACGCTACAGTAGCGGTCCAAACACATTGCATTCAGATTGTTACTGTCAAATTTCTCCGTGTGTAAAATGTTTTCATAACGTTGCTTTATTTGTTGTAAGTTTACAGAGTCACAGTTGGAGATGATGTTGATGTACAGAGACATATATGTGACACTGTAAAATGTAAAGCTATAGGCTTGCTATACACCAGTGGTTCTGGATGTAAGCCTGGCTTCAGGGGCATAAAGAGATAACTTGCATGTTCAGCAGTGGTGCATTGTGGGTAACCACAGTAACACACTTAAATTTGAATTATCGTAAATTCCTTCTGATTTAAGAAGGCAAACCACACTAAGCATTGCTTTTTTAGTAGGAGGGCTGTTTTTTTTTTTGGGGGGGGGTATTTCTTACAAAAGAAAGAAAACGGAGGAGGAGGAGCTTTTTATAACTACTACAGGTTAGCAGGAATGGTTGCATGGCCACCTAGCTTTTCATCCTTCCCAGGCCAGCTAGACTGGCTTCAGCCTGTAGTGTTGGTGGTACAGTGGTGAGCATAGCTGCCTTTCAAGCAGTTGACCTGGGTTCGATTCCTGGACAATGTATGTGAGTGTGCTTTTGACATCCTACAAATCCCTGAAAGACAAGATCCTCTTCCGGAGGAGGGGAGGAAAGGGAGATACACTTCCTGATAGATGTATACACATGCAAGATGTTGTAAAGCAGTTTAGGCCTACAGTTCAACATTCAATGCGATTTCTGCCCTTAAAACAGTGGTTTGCGTCAAATCTAGGTTTTTTTTTGAGACTTTTGAGGTGTATCCCACTCAAGCATGTCTCCCTCCAGGTATTAGAGTGCTCAAAACATCTTTTCCATCATTTTTCTAGCCAGCATAATTTTTTCTAAATTTTCAAGTTCGCCTCTCCATTGAAGTCTATTGCAGATCGCGAAAGTTTGTGCGAACCGAACTTTCGCTGCAGGTTCACGAACCTAAAATCGGAGGTTCGGCTCATCTCTAGTCGCAATGTAGGTGCTGCAAGTCCATGGTTTTCATCTTACAGCTACTGTACAATTGACCCGAGGAAGATGAGACAAATTACATTTATATTGCACTTTTCTACTGGTGGATTCAAAGCGCCAGAGCTGCAGCCACTAGAGTGCGCTTAGTGGCAGAATCAGTGTTGGTGAGTCTAGCCCATGTGCTCCTTGCAGAATAGGTGCTGGCTTACTGAACAGCTGAGCCCAGGTCGCCTGTGTCAGAGGCAGACCCCTTAATTAACCACTACAGTATCCAGACAGCTGGTAAGGCCAGCAAAACACATCATTTGTGGCCAATAAAAATACTCCACTTCCCATTTAAGGTAAGACTATACATTTTAGAGAGTTTTTAAATATTTTATATCCCTGGTGTGCTTCCTCCCACCCATCCCAGTGTTAAAAATTAAGTGGGGGGAGGTTGATGTGAGAACTGGGGAACAGAGAGTGATAGTAAAATATTAGTATCAGTAAAGTATTGTACCGTGTTAGCCATAAGTAAAAGCAAGACATTTTGAATCAGGATGATACCATTTATTGGCTAACTTTAAAAAATAAGAGTATGCTTTCGGCTGTGCAGCCTTCTTCAGACTTTAATCCTGTTTGCTTACAAGCTGTCGGAACAGACAGCTATATATGTGCAACATCAAAAGGGGATACCTAGATTTTTTTGATTTTTTTTGCAGGGATAAATACATGTTATCAAGATGGCTTAATGGCTCATTTAAACCATCTTAGTGAAATGTATTTATGCCTTCAAAAATATAAAAATAAAAAGCTATGTATCTCCTTTTGATGTTGCACAAATATAGCTGTCTGTTCCAACATCTTGTAAGCAAACAGGATTGAAGTCTGAAGAAGGCTGCACAGCCGAAAGCATACTCTTATTCTTTAAAGGTAGTCAATAAATAGTAAAATATTCTTAATCATACCAATATTCTTCCATCAGGGATAGCAGAATATTGGTAATCACTGTATACAGATTTTCTATTGTCTGTGTCACCCAGTGCCTATTTTTCCTTGTGCCTCTATTGCATGTATGCAAGAAGTTGGCGCACTGTGCAATGATTGGTTGATAGATAGTTTGCACTTTGTAAACCAGGGTGTAATAGATAGTGGAGATGCCGCCGCAGAGGTGAGCGGCATGGCGGCTGTCTCTGCGTCTCAGCCGGTGGCCTCCGCCGCGCAAATTACATGGTGGAGTTTTGCCTGGTCCTTCAGTTGTACATAGACTGAGGGCTACGCGCGCGCACGCCAGGCAACAGGACCTTTATGCGAATAGAAGGGGAGTCAGCTGATCGGCCGGTCAGCTGACTCCAGCAGTGCTCCTGATTGGCGGAGTGACTGGGGCGGCGCTGTGGGGTGCTCTCAGTACATATAGGACCTGCCTGTCAGTAGCTCCTCGTCTGCTGTTGCAAATGCTACGTGTTCGCACTCAGACCTTAGTCAGATACCAAAGTGTGCTAGAACCAGCAGGAGCTGGGGATCCACACTTATTCAGATTCTGTTGATAGCTAAAGTACTAATTGAATTGTATTATTTGTTATGACCTTCTGCTAGCCTTGACTACTCTTCTGCCTACTGATTCTGTGCTTCTGCCTATCTGATCCTGTTGCCGACTCAGCCTGAACACTACTCTGATTTAGCCTTCTGTCTTTGTACCGTATCTGTCCGTTTGTTGCCGAATCTGCTTGTCTGACCATCCTGCCCTCACCAGTGAGCCTAGTCCCTGGTGAGGGATTCTCTGTACAGCTTAATCACCTGCTCCTCAGGTGACCAGTAGCGGCAGTACAGTCTGAATCATCTGCTCCTCAGGTGACCAGTAGTTTCAGTACAGTCTGAATCACCTGCTCCTCAGGTGACCAGTAGCTACAGTACAGTCTGAATCACCTGCTCCTCAGGTGACCAGTAGCTGCAGTACAGTCTTAATCACCTGCTCCTCAGGTGACCAGTAGCTGAAGTACAGTCTTAGTCATCTGCTCCTCAGGTGATTAGGAGCTGCAGTACAGTGTTGATCTCCTGCTCCTCAGGTGACCACCAGCTGCAGTGCAGTCTGAATCACCCGCTACACGGGTGATCTGTATACATTGTCTTAATGTGCACCACCCGCTCCTCGGGTGAACTGATTACTAGTTCATCTGCATCTCCGGCTTGCTGGAATGCTGATCCCTGTGTTTTATAGAAATGTCTCCCTCTACTAGCTCCTCTGGGAAGTTGGTATCTCTATCTGTATTACTGTTGCACCAAACACCTATCTTTACATCTGGTTGTCATGTGTCTCGCTATACTCACATTATTGGTGATACTGCAGATCACCAATAATCAGAAAATCTGTTCTTGCTGACACCAATCGTTACACAGGGATTTCAAATCGGTCCTTTGAGGGTAGAGATCCTCACACATTTTTGACACAGCTAAAATTAATTGATGGGTCTGAATCAGGAAAGGTGTGGTCCATCAGGTAGAACACATTCCTCTTTCTCAGTCCATCCTAAACACTGGCATGGATCTGGTCCTCCAGGCCTGGAGTTCAACACCTGTGTTGTAAACTTTTTGTCTGTATTTTTTACTAATATTTTTTTTTAAAGTTATTTCCCCCAGTTAAAATACTTACTTTTAATGTATTGATTATGCACACACCTTCAATATCTGGAATTTTTAGAGAACTTGCCACATCAAGAGGAACTACTTTACCAATGGCTCCTAGCAGATCAGCTTTTACAGGGGACAAGGAACCTGGAATTGGAAAATAGTCTACAGTTATGTTAGTTATATCATACAGTACTGTATATGTTTAACAAGAAGCACCACAGCTATGGCATTTTTTTGGAAAGACATTTTCTAGAATAAAATCATTTCTCTGGCTTGGTTTACACTAGGACAGGTTCCAGGAGCGTAGCAATAGAGGTTGTAACCGCATCGTGGCCCTTGGGCCTGAAGGGCCCCGAGAGGCCCTCCCTCAACTGCAGTATTAGCACTCTAATGGTCCTGTGCGCATAATAATCACTTCTATAGATTCTTTGAATAGTGATAATCATTAGCAAACGGTTCCCTATCCCCTTCTTGCACTTCTGACACTGTAGTTGCCATTGGCAGGTTTTGGTGCGCCATATCAATTGTTATGTATAGAGCGCTTGGGGGACCCCAATGTAAAACTTGCATCGGGGCCCACAACACCTTAGCTACGCCACTGACAGGTTCATGCTGTGAACAATAACATTGGATTAGCTGTCACCATACAACTTGCTGCACTGGAAAATTATCACTTGATTCACTAAAAAACAAAGTGACTTCAAAATGTCTTAGTAGACCTAGTACTATATGTACCTATATTTATCTCAAATTATTACACACCGCCACTTTAGGTAAAAAAAGGTTACTTACCTCATTAGTGGGAAGCTTCTGGCTACTCCACAGGCTTCCCAGATCATTTTCAGGACTGCTGATCCAGTGCTGTAGATCTCTCTTTATCTTCTGGCTGTACAATGAATTAAAGAGACTCTGAAGTCACCCTAAAATTAGGTTTTTATTTTACAAAACCTCATTTCCTTTATTGTCCTTCTTAAAACGCCACAGAACCGCGGCTGAAAACCCCCTCAATCCGACCAAACTCACGGGGTACAATTGCGGGCTCCTTCCACATAGAGGCAGCGCAGCTCTGCCTCTATGCGCGTCAATCATCCCGGATCGGCGCCTCTCCCCCGCCCCTCTGTCTTCCTTCACTGAGAGGGGGGGGGGGAGAGGCGGAGATATGCGCTGATTGACACGCATAAAAGCGGCAGCAAAATCCACGACCAAGAAAGTCGTGTATTTTGCCTGCCGTGTACCCCCTTGAGTTTGGGGTGATCGACTGGGTTTTTCAGCCACGGTTCTGCATCGTTTTAAGAGAGACAATAATGTTAATGAGGTTTTTAAAATAAAAACCTCATTTTAGGGAGACTTCAGAGTCTCTTTAAAGGGAACTTAACTTAGAGGAATATGGATTTTTTCCTTTAAAACAATACCAGCTGCCTGACTCTCCTGATGTCTTTAGCTGTAGTATTGGCTGAATCACACACCTGAAACTAGTGTTGGGCGAACATCTAGATGTTCGGGTTCGGGCCGAACAGGCCGAACATGTCCGCGATGTTCGGGTGTTCGACCCGAACTCCGAACATAATGGAAGTCAATGGGGACCCGAACTTTTGTGCTTTGTAAAGCCTCCTTACATGCTACATACCCCAAATTTACAGGGTATGTGCACCTTGGGAGTGGGTACAAGAGGAAAAAAAAATTTAGCAAAAAGAGCTTATAGTTTTTGAGAAAATCGATTTTAAAGTTTCAAAGGGAAAACTGTCTTTTAAATGCGGGAAATGTCTGTTTTCTTTGCACAGGTAACATGCTTTTTGTCGGCATGCAGTCATAAATGTAATACATATAAGAGGTTCCAGGAAAAGGGACCGGTAATGCTAACCCAGCAGCAGCACACGTGATGGAACAGGAGGAGGGTGGCGCAGGAGGAGAAGGCCACGCTTTGAGACACAACAACCCAGGCCTTGCATGAGGACAAGAAGCGTGCGGATAGCATGCTTTGTACCACCATGCAGTCATAAATGTAATAAAGATAAGTGGTTCAATAAACAGGGACCACGCGGCAACGCTAACCCAGCAGCAGCACACGTGATGGAACAGGAGGAGGCGCAGGAGGAGAAGGCCACGCTTTGTGAGACACAACAACCCAGGCCTTGCATGAGGACAAAAAGCGTGCGGAGAGCATGCTTTGTACCGCCATGTAGTCATAAATGTAATAAAGATAAGAGGTTCAATAAACAGGGACCACGCGGCAACGCTAACCCAGCAGCAGCAGCAGCAGCAGCACACGTGATGGAACAGGAGGAGGCGCAGGAGGAGAAGGCCACGCTTTGTGAGACACAACAACCCAGGCCTTGCATGAGGACAAAAAGCGTGCGGATAGCATGCTTTGTACCGCCATGTAGTCATAAATGTAATAAAGATAAGAGGTTCCATAAACAGGGACCGGCAACGCTAACCCAGCAGCAGCAGCAGCAGCAGCACACGTGATGGAACAGGAGGAGGCGCAGGAGGAGAAGGCCACGCTTTGTGAGACACAACAACCCAGGCCTTGCATGAGGACAAAAAGCGTGCGGATAGCATGCTTTGTACCGCCATGTAGTCATAAATGTAATAAAGATAAGAGGTTCCATAAACAGGGACCACGCGGCAACGGTAACCCAGCAGCAGCAGCAGCAGCAGCAGCACACGTGATGGAACAGGAGGAGGCGCAGGAGGAGAAGGCCACGCTTTGTGAGACACAACAACCCAGGCCTTGCATGAGGACAAAAAGCGTGCGGATATAGCAGCAATGCTTTTTGCCGCCATGCAGTCATAAATGTAATACAGATGAGAGGTTCAATAAACAGGGACCGGAAACGCTAAACCATCCCAGATGTTCATCGGTCATGTTACTTGGGGTCCAGGAGTGTTGCGTAGTCGTTTCCAATCCAGGATTGATTCATTTTAATTTGAGTCAGACGGTCTGCATTTTCTGTGGAGAGGCGGATACGCCGATCTGTGATGATGCCTCCGGCAGCACTGAAACAGCGTTCCGACATAACGCTGGCTGCCGGGCAAGCCAGCACCTCTATTGCGTACATTGCCAGTTCGTGCCAGGTGTCTAGCTTCATGCCCGGTTTCAGGTCCAGCGGTGCCAGCCACAAATCCGTCTGTTCCTTTATTCCCCTCCAAATTTCCTCCCCTGTGTGCTGCTTATCCCCAAGGCAGATCAGCTTCAGCAACGCTTGCTGACGCATGCCAACAGCTGTGCTGCACTGCTTCCACGATCCTACTGCTGCTGGTGCTGGGTTAGCATTTCCGGATGAGGTACAGCTTTGAGATGCGTTGGAGGAGAAGGAGTCAGAGAGGTAGGTGCTGCTGTTGTTATCCAGCTGTTTGCGGCGTGGGCAACACCCGCGCCGTAGCAGGTGAGGAATCGCTGCCAGGCTCCACAAGGTTCACCCAGTGCGCGGTAAGGGAGATGTATCGACCCTGGCCGAACGCACTCGTCCAGGTGTCAGTGGTGAGGTGAACCTTGCAGGCAACGGCATTCTTCAAGCTTCGGGTTATTTAGCTGACCACGTGCTCATGCAACTCAGGCACTGCAGAGCGCGCAAAGTGGTAGCGGCTGGGAACAACGTAACGTGGGATGGCCACTGACATCATGCCCTTGAAGCTGTTTGTCTCCACCACTCGATATGGCAGCATTTCGCAGGCCAGAAGCTTGGCTATGCTGGCTGGCTGTTACTGCCACGGCCCGGGGGTCATTTGCTGGCAATTTCCTCTTGTGCTCAAACATCTCAGAGACAGACAACTCAACCGTAGCGCTGCACACCGAAGGGCTGTTGGTTGTTGTGTTTGATGAACACTGGGAGACCTCAAGAGCACTAGTCCGGAAAGTGACAGTGTCAGCATCGTCTGATGTTTGTGAATGTTGTGAACCACGCAATGGCTGGGCTACTGCTGCTGCTGAGGCGGGTCTGGTGGTGAGTCTGGTGAACCCAAGGGAGGCAGTGTTGCTGGTGGTACCCTGTCCTGCCGCGTTTGCCCACAGAGTGGGATGTTTGGATAGAATGTGGCGGCTCATGCTGGTGGTGGAGAGGTTGTTAATACTTTTCCCCCTGCTCAGGCGGGTCTTGCACACCTTGCAAATCGCCATGGTAACATCCTCAGTGCAGTCTTCAAAGAAAGCCCAGACTTTAACTGGCTGAGGACTCGGACCTCGTGCGTGATGTGCTGGTGCTGCTTAACCCACTGCTGGACGCTTGAGAGGTCATCCAAGTAATTATCTGGTCCTGTTCTTTTGGATCTGTGAGGGTTGTTGTCCTGGACAACATGGGCAGTATTGAGTGGGTTTTCTTGGGTGCTCCCCTGTGGCCTGTACGTGAACCGTCAGGGGAAACACCTCTTCCCTTGCCCCTCCCTCTTTCACCGGATTTCTTCCTCATTTCACTTATCCTTAAAGTACACGCTGACTGGCAGCAGTACAGTGGCAGTACAGAAATGCTATACAGTGGTGGGTGAGCGGTGTACCACTATTGTCAGCAGTGACACAGAGCACAATGCTATACAGTGGCGGGTGAGCGGTGTACTACTGTTCCCAGCAGACACAGAGTGGAAGTAAACACAATGCTATATAGTGTGGCTGAGCCGTGTACACAGAGTGGCATTAAACACAATGCTATATAGTCTGCTATATAGTCACCCCGAACAGGGTGATGTTCTGCAGAACCCGAACAGTGGCAAACACTGTTCGCCCAACACTACTGGGAGGGAACGCAGATTTTAGTACCTAAACACACGATACAACATGTTTTCCGGGGTCGGACTCTGAGGCACATACAGATGGTCCCGATCATCATCCTCATCATACAACTCTTCTCCTGAGTCTGACCCACCCACCACCTCTGCCACCCCAACATCCCCAGACACAGACCCCTCATCGTCCTCAACATTAACTTGGGATGCTGGCCTGAGCCAGACCTCCTCCTCCACATCAGGCCCCATCATCTCCTCAATGGCAGCCCTCATTAATCGCTCTGGCGACGGACTGATGGACACAACGTTCTCCTCCGGGGAGGGCTGCTGCTGACCACTGGCTGCTGGGGTGGATGTTATAGCTTGCGTGGGGCGTTGGCTGTTGCTGTTGTTGGGAGTGCTGCTCACAGCGGAGGTCTCTGGGGAACTCATGTTGAGCTCATATAGTGGTTGACGGTGAGTGGAGTATTACTGATCCCAGCAATATACACACTGACTGGCAGAGTACGCAATGCTATATAGTGTGGCTGAGCGGTGTACACAGAGTGGCAGTAAACACAATGCTATATAGTCTGGCTGAGCGAGCGGTGTACTACTGTTCCCAGCAGAATCAGAGTGGCAGTAAACAATGGTATATAGTCTGGCTGAGCGGTGTACACAGAGTGTCAGTAAACAATGGTATATAGTCTGGCTGAGCGAGCGGTGTACTACTGTTCCCAGCAGAATCAGAGTGGCAGTAAACAATGGTATATAGTCTGGCTGAGCGGTGTACACAGAGTGTCAGTAAACAATGGTATATAGTCTGGCTGAGCGAGCGGTGTACTACTGTTCCCAGCAGAATCAGAGTGGCAGTAAACAATGGTATATAGTCTGGCTGAGCGGTGTACACAGAGTGTCAGTAAACAATGGTATATAGTCTGGCTGAGCGGTGTACACACAATGCTATATAGTCTGCTATATAGTGTCAGTAAACAATGGTATATAGTCTGGCTGAGCGAGCGGTGTACTACTGTTCCCAGCAGAATCAGAGTGGCAGTAAACAATGGTATATAGTCTGGCTGAGCGGTGTACACAGAGTTTCAGTAAACAATGGTATATAGTCTGGCTGAGCGGTGTACACAGAGTGTCAGTAAACAATGGTATATAGTCTGGCTGAGCGGTGTACACAGAGTGGCAGTAAACACAATGCTATATAGTCTGGCTGAGCGAGCGGTGTACTACTGTTCCCAGCAGAATCAGAGTGGCAGTAAACAATGGTATATAGTCTGGCTGAGCGGTGTACACAGAGTGTCAGTAAACAATGGTATATAGTCTGGCTGAGCGGTGTACACAGAGTGTCAGTAAACAATGGTATATAGTCTGGCTGAGCGGTGTACACAGAGTGGCAGTAAACACAATGCTATATACTCTGGCTGAGCGAGCGGTGTACTACTGTTCCCAGCAGACACAGAACAGTGAACAGAATGCTATATAGTGTGGCTGAGCGAGCGGTGTACCACTATTCCCAGCAGACACAGAACAGTGAACAGAATGCTATATAGTGTGGCTGAGCGGGCGGTGTACCACTATTCCCAGCAGACACAGAACAGTGAACAGAATGCTATATAGTGTGGATGAGCGAGCGGTGTACCACTATTCCCAGCAGACACAGAACAGTAAACAGAATGCTATATAGTGTGGCTGAGCGAGCGGTGTACCACTATTCCCAGCAGACACAGAACAGTGAACAGAATGCTATATAGTGTGGCTGAGCGAGCGGTGTACCACTATTCCCAGCAGACACAGAACAGTGCACAGAATGCTATATAGTGTGGCTGAGCGAGCGGTGTACCACTATTCCCAGCAGACACAGAACAGTAAACAGAATGCTATATAGTGTGGCTGAGCGAGCGGTGTACCACTATTCCCAGCAGACACAGAACAGTAAACAGAATGCTATATAGTGTGGCTGAGCGAGCGGTGTACCACTATTCCAAGCAGACACAGAACAGTGAACAGAATGCTATATAGTGTGGCTGAGCGAGCGGTGTACCACTATTCCCAGCAGACACAGAGTGGCAGTAAACAGAATGCTATATAGTGTGGCTGAGCGAGGTACACAGAGTGGCAGTAAACAGAATGCTATATAGTGTGGCTGAGCAAGCGGTGTACTACTATTCCCAGCAGACACAGAGTGGCAGTAAACAGAATGCTATATAGTGTGGCTGAGCGAGGTACACAGAGTGGCAGTAAACAGAATGCTATATAGTGTGGCTGAGCAAGCGGTGTACTACTGTTCCCAGCAGTGACACAATGACAGGGGGGACCCTGGCTAGCGTGGCTGGAGCGCGAACTACCCTGCCTGCCTACCCAAAGCTAAACCCACAGACAAATGGCGGAGATATGACGTGGTTCGGGTATTTATTTACCCGAACCACGTGACCGTTCGGCCAATCAGAGCGCGTTCGGGTCCGAACCACGTGACCCGTTCGGCCAATCACAGCGCTAGCCGAACGTTCGGGGAACGTTCGGCCATGCGCTCTTAGTTCGGCCATATGGCCGAACGGTTTGGCCGAGCACCGTCAGGTGTTCGGCCGAACTCGAACATCACCCGAACAGGGTGATGTTCTGCAGAACCCGAACAGTGGCGAACACTGTTCGCCCAACACTACCTGAAACAAGCATGCAGATAATCCAGTCTGACTTCAGTCAGAGCACCTGCTATGCATGCTTGTTCACTGGCTATGGCTAAAAGTATTAGAGGCAGAGGATCGGCAAGACTTCCAGACAACTGGTATCATTTTAAAAGGTAAAATCCATATCCTTCTCAGTTTAGGTTCCCTTTAATCTGCATGGACTCAGATGAGCATGTGCAAGAATGGTCTGCACTAAAACAAGCAGACTCTTTCTGAGTCAGTCACTGAATGGTTAAAGCACACCCGAAGTGAGAAGGATGCAGAGGGTGACATATTTATTTCATTTTAAACAATGCACATGATCTTGCTGTCCTGCTGATACTCTGTCTCTCATACATTTAGCAATAGACTCTGAGCAAGCATGCAAATCAGCTGTATGGTCTGCAGGCTGACTAAAGGCTGACTCAATGTCACATGCTTGTTTCAGATAGGTTTCAGATGTGTGATTTAGGAAAGATCAGCAGGATGCCAGGCAACTGGTATTGTTTAAAAGGAAATATATATGGCAGCCTCCATATCCCTTGCATGTCAGGTGTCCTTTAAATCAGAGTGCCCCAACCCTGTCCTCAAGGCCCACCAACAGTACATGTTTTGCAGGAAACCACACACAATCACAGGTGGAGTAATTGTTGTCTCAGCAAAGCTTATTAACTACCTCTGTAGATTTCCACAAAACATACACTGTTGGTGGGCCTTGGGGACAGGGGGGGGGGGGGGGCAACTAAAGTGAGAGGGAAATGGAGGCTGCCATATTTATTTCCTTTTAAGCAATACCAGTTTCCTGGCTATCCTGCTAATCATTTGCCTCTAATACTTTTAGCCATAAACCTGGAACAAGCATGAAGCAGATCAGGTGTTTCTGACATTATTGTCAGATCTGACAAAATTAGCTATATGCTTATTTCTGGTGTTATTCAGACACTACTGCAGCCAAATAGACCAGCAGGGCTCCCAGTCAACAGGTATTGTTTAAAAAGAAATGAATATGGCAGCCTTCATATTTTCCTTACTTCAGTTGTCCTTTAAAGGACAGAAGTGAGGAGTTTTTTTTAAAAAAAATGTAACTTAACCGGGGCTTCCTCCAGCTCCTGGCAGCTGCTATGTCCATTGCCCAAGCTCTGCTTCAAGCCAGTGTCCCCTCCATTACAGATGCCAACCGACATGTACTGCACCTGCGTAGGTGCGTTTGCAAGCAATGCTCGCACAGGCACAGTAGATGCCGACCTGGCGAGATCGGCACCCCGGGCCACCGGCTGAGAGCAGAGTTGCGAAGAGGGCACAGGATGCCAAGGGCTAGAGGAAGCTACAGGCAAGTAATCTACTTTCCTTGGACCTTCTCCTTATGGTACACACACCGAGTCCTGCAGTGGCGTAGCTAAGGAGCTATGGGCCCCGGTGCAAGTTTTACATTGCCCCCCCCCTTCCCAAAGCACTCTTTACATACCAATTCATATGGTGCAACAAAACCTGCCCTGACAACAACAGTGTCAAAGGTGCAAGAAGGGGATGGGGAACAGCTTGTTAATGATTACTACTATTCAAAACATCTATAGAACTGATTATTACTGGCACAGGAGCAATAGAGAGCTAATATTATGGTTGAGAGAGAACCCCTCGGGGCCCCTCTGGCCCAAGGGCCCCCATGCGGTCACAACCTCTGCACCCCCTATTGTTACGCCACTGGAGTCCTGCGTGAAGTACTGCAGGGAACGGATTCTGTATTGATTTGTTGCTCTGGTATACCAGAGCTTACATATACTGTTGCTATGATGAGAGGAGGAGGAATAACAGCACTGTGCACAATGGAGCAGCTTCCAGCTGGCAGGGTAAGGAAGGGAATAATGTGTAGCTGCTGGATGTTAAAGTGAGCAGGATATCTGTACACCCAAAAGATTCTTGACCAAGACAGCCCTGAACCACTGCTTCAGCTGAGTTCCATCTTTTTATTTGTCCATTTGTCCCGGTTATTGCAACGTTCAAAATTTTTCCCTAGTACAGTGTATGGCGCCAATATTTCATTTGGAAATAAAGGTGCATTTTTTCAGTTTCATGTCCATCCCTGTTTACAAGCTCATCATTTATAAAGTAATAGTAATATACCCTATTGCCATACATATTAACAAAGTTCAGTCCCTAAGGTAACTATTTATGCATTTTTTTTTCCTTTAAATTTGCCAAATATTGGGGAGGGTGGGAGGCCAGGCGTTTAATTTAAAAAAAAAAAGGAAAAATAAGGTATAATAAGGTCCTATTGGAAAAAAATGCAGATGTAATTTTACTTTTTGGCCACAAGATGCCCTCGCGATGTCTTCTGTATGCGTACTATTAGTATGCAAACCGGAATGTACCGCGTGGACGGGTTTTGTGAATGAGTGTGCTGTCTAATAGACGGCTGCATCATTTACACCGGGACTCAGATCAATGAATGAGAACTGTGTTCCCATTCATTGATCTAGCGGCTACCGATCAGCGGTAACGAGCACAGTGGGGGGGGGGGGTGAGTGGGAACATGCAGCAGGAAGGGATGTAGTAGCTACGTCCCTGCACATAGTTATGGCATGTAGCAGGGACGTAGTTACTTGTCCCAGGGGAGGGAAGTGGTTAAGGACCAGGTTTTTTTTTTTCGTTTCTCTTTGTTATACTTTTGCAATTCCTGATCACTGTGATTGGGCCACGATCAGGAGGTGAGAAGTCAATGAAAATGGCTTCTGACCAAGTTATTGAGCTCAATTGTCTTTAGACTGCTGAGTTCTGTCTGGTGCTATTGCATCCTATGCACAAGAATGGGCGGTATTAAACCTACTCTGCATCAGGCTTAGACAGTCACGAGTGCGGCGTAGTTTTAACTGCATGCGGTTCTGAACCAGGGAAAGTTCATTCATCGGGAAAAATATATAAATTAACAGAACACATGCCAGTATTATACTAGCAAATTGTAATAGTATGTCAAATCTGGTTCTAGGTGTCTGTTTATAATCATTTTTAGAGAAAAGGAGCGCACATGAGCCTAAACATTAAGATGTTCTATTAGACCAAACCTTGCCAGCCTATGGAAATGATCAGATAACGACTAATTAGGTGGGACCAACCATAACATCTTCACCATCAAAGCTCTTAATTAAGTGTCCCAGCCAGTGGTGCAACAATATCCCCTGTGACAGCCCCCCATCATGCATAAATGGGGGGGGGGGGGAGGCTATGGGGGTCCTCTCCTCGTCCTTCTGCAGTACAGGGAGTGGTGTAATATTTTCCTACTCCAGCACTGTGGGTCTACTCTGTGCTTCCAGGCAGCCCCACACTTTATGCTGCCATCCTCCAGCTCCTGATCACATGACCAAAGCAAGTCATAAAACTTGGAGCCAGGGGTAGGCAGCAAAGCGTGTACTGCTGTTGGGAAGCACAGAGGAGTCCCACAGTGTTGGAGCAGGTATTATGATGCTGCTCCCTGCTCTACTCTGCAGGATAGGAAGAGGGTGGCGGGGTGTGTATACTTAGTGGTTCTTTTTTACCTGTGGAGGCCAGACTTGTAGGGGTGTGGGTTGGCGGGAGTGTGTTATAATTACTGCATTTGCAAGGGGAACCCCATAATTTAGCAGAGGGGCCACATACTTTCTGCTAGGGCCCTGGTACCACTACCAACTATCATGAATTCAAGTAAATGCAAGTATAATTTGTTGGTTACTATTAGACATATTCAGTGGGCTCATTTATCAAGCTGTTGCAAAGAAAACTGGAGCAAATCTTGTATAGTTCTTCAGAGCAACCATTTGGAATATTCCCCACTGTTTTGTGTTAGTTGAATTGTGTATCCAATAATTTGAATTTTGACTCAAATGTAGGTATTGAACCGTTTAATGAAGCATACATACGTTTGTATAGAAAGTTAGATTTTTCTATCTGAGTGATCTCAGTGAGTGTTAGTTACTGTATAAAAAATCAGACACTTAGTAGATTTAAAAATAACATCAATGGCATTTCTTCTATGTTCTTATGTTACATATGTTTTACTTTGATATTCTGGTTAACAGCAGTCCTTTCTTAGTTTGTGACTGCTATGGAACTTTTGTACTTTCCAACTGTTAAATGGTTTGAATTCTTTTTACAGATGTGAATAGTACCTGTGCCGTATATTTTTTTGAAAACCGTGTTTTTTGTAAAATGTTACGTACTCCATACAGGAGTTGTATCAATGTAATTGATGAAGAACCACATTAAAATGTTTTGAAAATAAAGAATCTTCTCCACTTCCCCTTTCATTAGTTTTGATCAAAAAAAAACTCTCAAAAATGAGATCAAAAGTACTGTAATTGAGATCTATCAGTCTGGTAAAGGTTATAAAGCCATTTCTAAAGCTTTGGGACTCCAGCGAACCACAGTGAGAGCCATTATCCACAAATGGCAAAAACATGGAACAGTGAAGAACCTTCCCAGGAGTGGCCAGCCGACCAAAATTACCCCAAGAGCGCGGAGAAAACTCATCCGAGAGGCCGCAAAAGACCCCAGGACAACATCTAAAGAGCTGCAGGCCTCACTTGCCTCAATTAAGGTCAGTGTTCACGACTCCACCGTAAGAAAGAGACTGGGCAAAAACGGCCTGCATGGCAGATATCCAAGGCGCAAACCACTTTTAAGCAAAAAGAACATTAAGACTCGTCTCAATTTTGCTAAAAAACATCTCAATGATTGCCAAGACTTTTTGGAAAATACCTTGTGGACAGATGAGACAAAAGTTGAACTTTTTGGAAGGTGCGTGTCCGATTACATCTGGCGTAGAAGTAACACAGCATTTCAGCAAAAGAACATCATACCAACAGTAAAATATGGTGGTGGTAGTGTGATGGTCTGGGGTTGTTTTGCTGCTTCAGGACCTGGAAGGCTTGCTGTGATAGATGGAACCATGAATTCTACTGTCTACCAAAAAATCCTGAAGGAGAATATCCAGCCATCTGTTTGTCAACTCAAGCTGAAGCGATCTTGGGTGCTGCAGCAGGACAATGACCCAAAACACACCAGCAAATCCACTTCTGAATGGCTGAAGAAAAACAAAATGAAGACTTTGGAGTGGCCTAGTCAAAGTCCTGACCTGAATCCTATTGAGATGTTGTGGCATGACCTTAAAAAGGCGGTTCATGCTAGAAAACCCTCAAATAAAGCTGAATTACAACAATTCTGCAAAGATGAGTGGGCCAAAATTCCTCCAGAGCGCTGTAAAAGACTTGTTTCAAGTTATCGCAAATGCTTGATTGCAGTTATTGCTGCTAAGGGTGGCCCAACCAGTTATTAGGTTCAGGGGGCAATTTCTTTTTCACACAGGGCCATGTAGGTTTTGAGTTTTTTTTTCTCACTAAATAATAAAAACCATCATTTAAAACTGCATTTTGTGTTCAATTATGTTATCTTTGACTAATAGTTAACGGTTTTTGATGAGCAGAAACATTTAAGTGTGACAAACATGCAAAAGAATAAGAAATCAGGAAGGGGGCAAATAGTTTTTCACACCACTGTATATATCATTGGAAAGAGGAGAAAGAGAGCTTTGAAATGATATGCATCTTTCCATAGTTTCTGCACTGCTCGGAGTCCCTTTAAAGAGACTCCGTAACAAAAATTGCATCCTGTTTTTTATCATCCTACAAGTTCCAAAAGCTATTCTAATGTGTTCTGGCTTACTGCAGCACGTTCTACTATCACCATCTCTGTAATAAATCAACTTATCTCTCTCTTGTCAGACTTGTCAGCCTGTGTCTGGAAGGCTGCCAAGTTCTTCAGTGTTGTGGTTCTGTGATGCATCCCCCCCCTCCAGGCCCCTCTCTGCACACTGCCTGTGTATTATTTATATTAGGGCAGCTTCTCTCTTCTCTCTTATCTTTTACAAGCTGGATAAATCCTCCTCTGAGCTGGCTGGGCTTTCACATACTGAGGAATTACATACAGGCAGAGCTGTCTGCACTCTGCAGGAAGAAACAGCCTGCCACTTCAGTGGAAGATAGCTGCAGGGGGAAAGAAACACACAAATGATCTCTTGAGATTCAAAAGGAAGGGTGTATACAGCCTGCTTGTGTATGAATGTATTTTCTATGTGTGGGCATACTGTACATCAACCTACTTCCTGTTTTGGTGGCCATTTTGTTTGTTTGTAAACAAACTTTTTAAAACTGTTTTTAACCACTTTTAATGCAGCGAGAAGCGGCGAAATTGTGACAGAGGGTAATAGGAGATGTCCCCTAACGCACTGGTATGTTTACTTTTGTGCGATTTTAACAATACAGATTCTCTTTAAGGCTGATTCACACTTGAATGCTTTTCAGCACTTTGCTGACTGCTTATGTATCCCTACGGGATCATTCTCACTGTAGCGTTTGCCATTTGCATGAATCACAAACGCGCTACATGTAGCGCTTTGGGAGAGATTGCATTGTGATTCTCGTTCTGTTGAACCATAATCCAAATGCAAATCGTGGCAAAATAGTGATGCAAAATCACTTTTGCCTTATGAGTGTGAACCGGCCCTCAGCCATCAGTAACAGCAAGAATTCTTGAATCGGTACTTACGTATTATCCCTTCTGGAAAGTTTTGCAGCTTTTTGTTTAAGTTCTGTTTGCTCCTCCAGAAAGATCTGGACATTTTCTAGAAAGCTGAAAGTCCCGGCTTTCTGTTGCACCAGGTCCCGAGTCGATATGAATCTCAGTTACCAAGATATGGGGTTTTGAAGGAGGGGTGTCCCCTGAACTTGGCTGCAGAAAGTGCAATTACAGAAGCACTTGACTAACCCGACTTAAGCAGCACACCCGGTAGGTTGTCTTCTTCCTTCGTAGCATAAAATTGTGTCTTCACTTATGTCAAGTGCCCTGGGTCTCTCTTTACAGATGAAGGAGCAGCGCAGCTATGCACCCTCATCTCCTCTCTGTCTTACTGGAATGGGCAGGAGACTCCATTCCACTGTGCTCTCTGCAGCAAAGTGCAGAGGACACCCGTCCCCCCAACCCCCAACTTGGAAATGGGGCATTGCATTGACTCGAGACACAGTGCAGAGGAAAGCCAGGACTTTCAGCTTTCCAAAAATCTTTAAATCTGGCTAGGGATCAAACAGAACTTTAACAAAAAGCTGCCAAAGTTTCCAGATGGGATAATAAGCAAGTACCCTTGAATCAAATAAGGATTGTAATTTCTTGGGCTACTGCAATGGCTTTTCAATGCCACAATTCTTTTTATTTTTTATTTCTTTTGCTGGTAGATGGGTTTTAAATGCAACAGTTCTTTTTAGCCTATAAAAAGTATTGTATATACTCTGCCTAAGCACTTCTGAACTCTGGTTTTATGATGTCACCTCATCAACCAGAGTCTTTGGTGTGTGAAGTTTTAGCAAACAAGTGGTCCATTTGTCATAAATTTGCTAGCATCCCTGTGAGACCATCCTCGTGTTGTAATTAAGGTATCTAATTACATTTATGTATGTTTGCAAAATAATGTCTCTCCCTCTAATGTCCAGTGTATATAAGCTGAGCGTTCTAACATCTTGTCAGTATACAGGAACAAAGTCTGAAGAAAGCTTATTAGCCCAAAGCTTACTCTTTTACTTCCAAGCGAACTAATAAATGGTATCATCCTGATGAAAAAATTCTCAATCAAAGAATTGCTATCCAGCTAAAAATTGAAAATCTGGTTATCGAGAAGCCCAGTCCATTATACAGGATTAGGCTGTCATTTTGGCTGCTTCAATCGACTGTAGATCAATGTACTGTTTCTGACCATGCATCAGCATCCAAACTGCACTTTTTCTTTCAGAGTAGATCTTGCATCACTTCCTGAACAGATAACAACAACAACAACAATAACAATGAGACATTTGTAATGCGCTTTTTGTCCTCACCGTCACTGATCCTGATTTAACAAGACAGTGCTAAGAAACATAGAAAAAAACGTAGAGTAGATTCTTAGAACTACCAATTACAACACTTGTTTCACTTAACAACTTAAATGTGATTGGTTCATCTGAGCCTTTGTACTACCTTTGCTCCAATTTTTTTTCTGATCTGGTCGCAATTCTGTCCGCTGTGTCCTATTGCAATGCATCTTGGTTAGAGGCCAGCAATAGCTAAAATCATTATTGATGTGTTAACTGTTAAGTACAGGGGCCTGTAGCAACCAATCACAGTATAGTGTTGAAAAATAGACAAACATCCATGTTTGTATTGATTAGCATTACATATGTTTGGATAGTTAAGATTTTGTATAATGATAGCCTTTACTTACCTAAACCGTAGAACAGGCACATGCCAAGTAGCAAAACTGGAATACTGGTCGTCATGGTGCTGGCTTTCGGTTAGAAAAGCAATGATTTGCCTAGCAGTGGATAATACTTATGACTGTAGCAACTCTTTTTATACCCATGAGCACACAGTGACACCCCGGCTCGCACGCAAAATATGACACGCTTTGTAGTTGTTGGCAATTGTTCAAAGACGGCTCATATTTTGCGGTTTTAAGGCAAGCCAAGTATCAGTTGCAAATAAACGTCTCACTGAATACACAATGCTTTTTATTGCATAAAGTGTATCTCGAGTTTCCTTTAAAAAAACTTGGCAAATAATTATCATCTTTATGAATTCTATAATCCACGTTACATATATTTACACTGGTGTTACCTAATCACTGTTTGTGGAAGCAGGAAAAAAGGGCGCTGGTGACTAGTGGACGGAAAGGGCGCCGCCATAGACTCTAATGCAATTATCATTATTATGGCGAAAAGAGCAGAAAAAATGGTGCCCGATAAATATTAACATTAGAGCATTAAAGTATTTGAAGTATGTTATCATTTTGGAAGCTTGTAACGTTAGTTTTTGTCATATTTAATTTGCATGTACAGATTTTAGTTATCAAAGATATCGTTTCTATGTGTAAAAGGGAGTTTCTGCAGGGGGAGTGGTTAGGGTTAGGCACTACCAGGGGAGTGGTTAGGCACTACCAGGGGAAGTGGTTAGGGTTAGGCACCACCAGGGGGCTGGATAGGGTTAGGTACCACCAGGGGAGTGATTCATTTTAAGCACCACCAGGGGAGGGTTCTGTGTGAGGGTAGGGCTGGGTTAAGCTGTATTGTTGAATTACATCACAATTTTTCATGTTAATATATTTTCATTATCAAATCCCGTCTGTTTTAAAGCTGTATTTATTGTTAACAAAATTGGTTAACTATGTTTATCATTATTGAGAGTTCGTTATCCACTGGTGCCATTTCGTTATCCAGCTGGGCCCTTTTTTTCTGGCGCCATTTTTTCATGCACAACTTTTTGTAGCTCTGCAGAGGACTCACTACAAAAGTGTCCTTCCATTTTTGTAAGCTGTTACTAAGGTGGGAGTGATCAACTGTAACGTCCACTTATCGAGCATCCCCAGAGATGTGCAAGATTATTTTATTCCTGTGAAATGAATGTGTCACTGCAGTAAACCTTCACTCACTGACCGGGGGATAGCAAACAATGAAAGTAGGGAATAGGTTCTGTGCCATAGCTGTAGAATTGGTTTGCTGATTTCAGGACAAATCTTTGTTTATGCAATACGCTGTGCTTAACCTCAGTTCATCAAGCATGTTGCTTCATCATCAACTATGGTCTCTCATTTATTTAAACTATCTCTTGTCATTTCCACCTCAAAAACATATCTGTCTGCCTTCTAAAATGCTAGTGTATGTCAGTCCTATTATGCCCAAGTCATTGCACCATCTTTCTCTTTGATCCGGTTGGAACCCATCTCACTCCCCCACTTTGTGCGCATCAAGTGTTTTTTGGATTTTATTGAAAGCAAGATACTTTAATAAAATTTGCAACTGAGACCTGTGCCTAGACTTTATCCTTGATTTGAAACATATTTTATAGCTGATCCTATTAAAGGGGAACTTCAGCCTAAACAAACATACTATCATCAAGTTACATTAGTTATGTTAATTAGAATATATAGGTAATATAATCTCTTACCCACCCTGTTTTAAAAGAACAGACAAATGTTTGTGATTCATGGGGGCTGCCATCTTTGTCCTGGGGGCAGCCATCTTTTTGGTTGAAAGGAGGTGACAAGGAGCAGGAGACAGAGTTCCAACTATCCTGTGTCCTGATTACCCCTCCCAGCTGCACACGCTAGGCTTCAAATGTCACATTCAAAATGTAAAAAAAAAAATTGCACCAAAACAGCAGAACGAGAACAACATCAGAAATCCCATCATGCTTTGCACAGCATCAGGGGAAAAAAGCCCAGGCAGTTTTCTTCTGTGCAGCTAAAAATGAGGCTTGTATAAGATAAACAAAGTTCTTATGCTGTGAAACTGTTAAAGAAACACCAGGCCTTTTCAGTGCTGCTAAGTCGATTTTTAGTCCAGAGGTTCACTTTAACCATCCCTCGACACTGCTCCAATAACCTGGGGTCTAACTCCCCCCTCCGACTCTTTGCTATATTATAGTTGAACGTGTACTACTAAGCCCTAACGCTTCAATAACCCGATGCCTAATTTACTCCCTGAGCACCTCTTACTGCTCCACTGCCGCTGTGCGAATTCCCAGAGTTTGCCTATACTATAGATGAGCTCTGGTGCCTGAATTACCTTCTCTATGCAACCATAACTACAATTTACATGTATCCAACAATGCAGTCTGCATAACTCTCTGCAAATGTGCATTTTGGGCTGCATTTAACACTTATGCAATGCACTGATCCCATGGTAGGGGAGCTTGTCACTGGATTACTGCATCGCAAAAACTCATACTAATATGACCCTGCGGCAGAACGTGCCAACAGGGTCATGTGCATAGGTCCGCCCTCTCTCAGGGACATACTCCCTGCTGGACAGGAAGTGTGTCACCGGGATTCCTGTTGGTCAGCGCATGCTCGCCATGTCGCAGCGCGCTCCGTTTACACTTGCGTGTCACTAGACTTGCAATAATGCATAAGCCATATGGTAGGCAGGGGTCATGCAATAACACAATGTTGACTCTGCAACGGGATTGCAGCAAATAAGTGATTGGACTTTCTTTGACTTAGCGTTCTCTTGCGGCAAAATTGCTTACCACAGCACCATAGTGTAAAAGGGCCCTTAAGGATGTTTAGTGAATACTTTTAGTGAGATATTAGTTATCTAGTTTATAGCACTCTGGAGACACTTTGTACTTCATAGTAATGTTAAAATAAACAATCAGCCATTCCACAAACAGATTTTGTTCCTGTGGAATACAGTGTGTCGTGTCTTGTTCTTACATGATATGGAAATTTTCTAGCCCTAAACATGGATGGTGTGCAGCAGGGAGATGCAGCACGTACACCTGTACACATAACATTTGGCTGAATATGTCTAATTAAACAGTATATGTATATATATTTGCCTTGACAAAGTAATGAAGCTACTGGTACATTTTTCATTTGTTTGGCTGCCAAAACCTTATAAGCAAATAGAAAACCAGTTTTCAAAAGGGCAGTGACATTAATATGTTCCAGGAAGTTGGATGAACTGGTAGAGTGGGCCAAGGCTTTGTACTTTTGTGAAGTTTTTCTCCTATTGTAGTCGACACTTGAAAGCTGAAATTGCAAAGGGCACATATTTGCCGAGGCACACATTAAATGTTTGGAAATGGTTTTTTCTTGCATATGATTGAAAGGGAACCTAAAGTAAATGATTTAAAAAAACGGAACCGTTTTACTTACCTGGGGCTTCTACCAGCCCCCTGCAGCCTTCCTGTGCTCACACCATCACTCTGTGATGTTCTTGTCACCTGCAGCGCCCCTCTTTCTTTTGGATGCAAGGCCCCTGATCGCTTTCCTGTGGATTGGAGTGCTCTGCACATGCTCAGTACTGGAAAATCTCTACTGCGCATGTGCAGAACGCTCCCGGCAATTGGAGCGCGATCGAGGACATGTGCAGCTAGGGCCATGCATGCACAGTGGCCATCAACTCGCTGAGGGGCGCTGCAGGGGACTGGAGCATAACTCGGTGACTATGCGGGTACAGGGCGGCTGTAGGAGGCTGGTAGAAGCCCCAGGTAAGTTTAAACAGTTTTTTTTTTTCATTTACTTTAGGTTCATTTCAAAGGTTATATATTTGTAGGTCATCAGTAAAAGCAAGAAGTTTTAAATCAGGATGATACCATTTATTGGCTAACTACAAATGAATAAGAATAAACAAGCTTTCGGCCTGCAGCCTTCGTCAGGTTTACATCCTGTTAGTTTGCAAGCTGGTGGTACAGACAGCTTATATACATGCAACATCAAAAGGGAAAATATCTGTTTTCTCTTTTGATGTTGCATGTATATAAGCTGTCTGTACCACCAGCTTGCAAACTAACAGGATGTAAACCTGACGAAGGCTGCAAGGCCGAAAGCTTGTTTATTCTTATTCATTTGTAGTTAGCCAATAAATGGTATCATCCTGATTTAAAACTTCTTGCTTTTACTGATGGCTAACACGGTACAATACCCTACTGCTACTACTATGCTTGAAGATACCGCAATGTACCGCACTTTCCTGGAACTAAAGAAAGACCTGAAGAAACTTGCACAACTGGACAGCGACATCTTTTTCTTGACTACATGCAAAAAGGAAAAACTTATACCTCAAGGACTAAGGATACAGAATCCCACCCTGCATACATACAATAGCAGGTTTGCAGAAGAAATCTGCAGGAGGAGCTCGGAGAGAATACGGAATAACCTTTTTAGAGTCTGCTATAACCGTAAGAGGATTACAAAGGATGAGATACAGAGCCTGAAACTGTCTCTGAATGATGACCCCACTGGATATACATGGGATAAACTACAGACCTTCTATGGGAAACTACAGAGATTCCTAATTAACAACAAAAAGAAAAAACTTCAGAGACTTAGAATTAAGAGTGGACGCCTGGATGCACAAGCAGCAGAAAAAAGAGCAACCCACAGGTGTAATGAATCTTTCCTCTTATCAGGCTACTGAAGCTGAAATGTCAGTACTCTCCAAAGGCCTGTCATTCTGCCCTGCGAGACCCATAGACAGGATTGCACTCTGTGGAGATATGGAGGAATTTTTCAGAAAGCTGCGACTCAAGGAACACTACCATGATAAGGAAGCCTGTGATACAATGGATAATGGACCAAAACGCACCAGATCTAAAAAGAAAAAAAAGAAAAAAAGATGGACCCCCAAAGAAGGAAAAAACCCGGCCCTGGATAAATAAATCAACAAATTCAGATGCAGAATCTCTGACAGGATCCTGAGTAAAAGAAAGACACTGGCCCAGAACGTAACACCACAGGAGCGACAGGCCATCAGATCCCTTAAGGAGAATAAGGACATTATTATTAAACCAGCGGATAAAGGTGGTGCCATAGTCATAATGAACACCAGTGACTACATCCAGGAGGCACAAAGACAATTATCCAACACTGCTCACTATGCCAAATTACAGGGGGACCCCACAAAAGGCTACAGGATGGCACTTAATAGGATGGTTAACAGATTGCCTGCAAACATCAGACGACATGTAAGGGCCCTTGTTCCTGAAGAGCCTAGAACAGCCTGCTTTTACATGCTTCCCAAGATCCACAAAGAGGGAAACCCAGGCAGGCCCATAATCTCAGGGAGCGGAACTCTTACAGAGAACATCTCAGGGTGGCTGGAAAACATCTTGAAACCTCTTGTCTGTAAAAGACCCAGCTACTTACAGGATACCACCCACCTCCTGAACAAACTGACAGCCATCGGCCCAGTACTAGTGTTGGGCGAACAGTGTTCGCCACTGTTCGGGTTCTGCAGAACATCACCCTGTTCGGGTGATGTTCGAGTTTGGCCGAACACCTGATGGTGCTCGGCCAAACCGTTCGGCCGCATGGCCGAACTAAGAGCGCATGGCCGAACGTTCCCCGAACGTTCGGCTAGCGCTGTGATTGGCCGAACGGGTCACGTGGTTCGGACCCGAACACGCTCTGATTGGGCGAACGGTCACGTGGCTCGGGTGAATAAATACCCGAACCACGTCATATCTCCGCCATTTCTCTGTGGGTTTAGCTTTGGGTAGGCAGGCAGGGTAGTTCGCTCTCCAGCCACGCTAGCCAGGGTCCCCCCCAGTCATTGTGTGTCGCTGCTGGGAACAGTAGTACACCGCTCGCTCAGCCACACTATATATAGCATTGTTTACTGCCACTGTGTACCTCGCTCAGCCACGCTATATATAGCATTGTGTTTACTACCACTCTGTGTACACCGCTCAGCCAGACTATATAGCATTGTGTGTACTGCCACTGTGTACCTCGCTCAGGCACACTATATAGCATTGTGTGTACTGCCACTCTGTGTACACCGCTCAGCCAGACTATATAGCATTGTGTGTACTGCCACTCTGTGTACACGGCTCAGCCAGACTATATAGCATTGTGTGTACTGCCACTCTGTGTACACTGCTCAGCCAGACTATATAGCATTGTGTGTACTGCCACTCTGTGTACACCGCTCAGCCAGACTATTTAGCATTGTGTGTACTGCCACTCTGTGTACACCGCTCAGCCAGACTATATAGCATTGTGTGTACTGCCACTCTGTGTACACCGCTCAGCCACACTATATAGCATTGTTTATTGCCACTCTGTGTACACCGCTCAGGCACACTATATAGCATTGTGTGTACTGCCACTCTGTGTACACCGCTCAGCCAGACTATATAGCATTGTGTGTACTGCCACTCTGTGTACACCGCTCAGCCACACTATATAGCATTGTTTATTGCCACTCTGTGTACACCGCTCAGCCAGACTATATAGCATTGTTTACTGCCACTCTGTGTACACGGCTCAGCCAGACTATATAGCATTGTTTACTGCCACTCTGTGTACACGGCTCAGCCACACTATATAGCATTGTTTACTGCCACTCTGTGTACACCGCTCAGCCAGACTATATAGCATTGTGTGTACTGTCACTCTGTGTACACCGCTCAGCCAAACTATATAGCATTGTGTGTACTGCCACTCTGTGTACACCGCTCAGCCAGACTATATAGCATTGTGTGTACTACCACTCTGTGTACACCGCTCAGCCAGACTATATAGCATTGTGTGTACTGCCACTCTGTGTACACCGCTCAGCCAGACTATATAGCATTGTGTTTACTGCCACTCTGTGTACACCGCTCAGCCACACTATATAGCATTGCGTACTCTGCCAGTCAGTGTGTATAGTGCTGGGATCAGTAATACTCCACTCACCGCCAACCACTATATGAGCTCACCATGAGTTCCTCAGAGACCTCCGATGTGAGCAGCACTCCCAACAACAGCAACAGCCAACGCCCCACGCAAGCTATGACATCCACCCCAGCAGCCAGTGGTCAGCAGCAGCCCTCCCTGGAGGAGAACGTTGTGTCCATCGGTCCGTCGCCAGAGCGATTAATGAGGGCTGCCATTGAGGAGATGATGGGGTCTGATGTGGAGGAGGAGGTCTGGCTCAGGCCAGCATCCCAAGTTAATGTTGAGGACGATGAGGGGTCTGTGTCTGGGGATGTTGGGGTGGCAGAGGTGGTGGGTGGGTCAGACTCAGGAGAAGAGTTGTATGATGAGGATGATGATCGGGACCATCTGTATGTGCCTCAGAGTCCGCCCCCGGAAAACATGTTGTATCGTGTGTTTAGGTACTAAAATCTGCGTTCCCAGTAGTGTTGGGCGAACAGTGTTCGCCACTGTTCGGGTTCTGCAGAACATCACCCCCGTTCGGGGTGACTATATAGCAGACTATATAGCATTGTGTTTACTGCCACTCTGTGTACACGGCTCAGCCACACTATATAGCATTGTGTTTACTGCCACTCTGTGTCTGCTGGGAACCGTAGTACACCGCTCACCCGCCACTGTATAGCATTGTGCTCTGTGTCGCTGCTGGCAATAGTGGTACACCGCTCACCCACCACTGTATAGCATTTTTGTACTGCCACTGTACTGCTGCCAGTCAGCGTGTACTTTAAGGATAAGTGAAATGAGGAAGAAATCCGGTGAAAGAGGGAGGGGCAAGGGAAGAGGTGTTTCCCCTGACGGTTCACGTACAGGCCACAGGGGAGAACCCAAGAAAACCCACTCAATACCGCCCATGTTGTCCAGAACAACCACCCTCACAGATCCAAAACAACAGGACCAGATAATTACTACTTGGATGACCTCTCAAGCGTCCAGCAGTGGGTTAAGCAGCACCAGCACATCACGCACGAGGTCCGAGTCCTCAGCCAGTTACAAGGAGCCAGTGGGCACAAAGCTGACACAACCGGCAGCGACACCACGCACACAACTGCCAGATAACCAGACGACGTTGAAGTGAGCTGCGCAGAAGTTGTTCTGGGGAGCTCTACTCCACGGCGGCGGCCCCCCACAATGACATATGACGAGTTTGAGGAGATGGAAGAGGAGGGTATGGACAATGTGGACATAGACCCAGATTTTGTTTGTGAACGAGAATATCGCCGTCGTAGCAGCAGCACAGATGAGTCTGTTGAAGAACCCACTGCTGCACGAGTTCGCCTTGTGCCACAAGGTAGGCGGCGCGCAATATCAGGCACCACAAGCGTGGAAGTTCAAGTGAGAGGCAAAAGAGGCGCAAACAGAAATCGCCAGCAAGGCAGGTGCTCCAAAGTCTGGGCTTTCTTTGAAGACTGCACTGAGGATGTTACCATGGCGATTTGCAAGGTGTGCAAGACCCGCCTGAGCAGGGGGAAAAGTATTAACAACCTCTCCACCACCAGCATGAGCCGCCACATGCTATCCAAACATCTAACTCTGTGGGCAAACGCGGCAGGACAGGGTACCACCAGCAACACTGCCTCCCTTGGGTTCACCAGACTCACCACCAGACCCGCCTCAGCAGCAGCAGTAGCCCAGCCATTGCGTGGTTCACAACATTCACAAACATCAGACGACGCTGACACTGTCACTTTCCCGGAGTAGTGCTCTTGAGGTCTCCAAGTCTTCATCAAACACAACAACCAACAGCCCTTCGGTGTGCAGCCCTACGGTTCAGTTGTCTGTCTCGGAGATGTTTGAGCGCAAGAGGAAATTGCCAGCAAATGACCCCCGGGCCGTGGCAGTAACAGCCAGCATAGCCAAGCTTCTGGCCTGCGAAATGCTGCCATATCGAGTGGTGGAGACAAACAGCTTCAAGGGCATGATGTCAGTGGCCATCCCACGTTACGTGGTTCCCAGCCGCTACCACTTTGCGCGCTCTGCAGTGCCTGAGTTGCATGAGCACGTGGTCAGCAAAATAACCCGAAGCTTGAAGAATGCCGTTGCCTGCAAGGTTCACCTCACCACTGACACCTGGACGAGTGCGTTCGGCCAGGGTCGATACATCTCCCTTACCGCGCACTGGGTGAACCTTGTGGAGCCTGGCAGCGATTCCTCACCTGCTACGGCGCGGGAGTTGCCCACGCGGCAAACAGCTGCACCGCCGTCCCTCCCACTGGATAACAACAGCAGCACCTACCTCTCTGACTCCTTCTCCTCCAACGCATCTCAAAGCTGTACCTCATCCGGAAACGCTAACCCAGCACCAGCAGCAGTAGGATCGTGGAAGCAGTGCAGCACAGCTGTTGGCATGCGTCAGCAAGCGTTGCTGAAGCTGATCTGCCTTGGGGATAAGCAGCACACAGGGGAGGAAATTTGGAGGGGAATAAAGGAACAGACGGATTTGTGGCTGGCACCGCTGGACCTGAAACCGGGCATGAAGCTAGACACCTGGCACGAACTGGCAATGTACGCAATAGAGGTGCTGGTTTGCCCGGCAGCCAGCGTTATGTCGGAACGCTGTTTCAGTGCTGCCGGAGGCATCGTCACAGATCGGCGTATCCACCTCTCCACAGAAAATGCAGACCGTCTGACTCAAATTAAAATGAATCAATCCTGGATTGGAAACGACTACGCAACACTCCAGGACCCCAACCAAGTAACATGACCAATGAACATCTGGGATGGTTTAGCGTTTCCGGTCCCTGTTTATTGAACCTCTCATCTGTACTACATTTATGACTGCATGGCGGCAAAAAGCATTGCTGCTATATCCGCACGCTTTTTGTCCTCATGCAAGGCCTGGGTTGTTGTGTCTCAAAAAGCATGGCCTTCTCCTCCTGCGCCTGCTCCTGTTCCATCACGTCTGCTGCTGCTGGGTTAGCGTTGCCGCGTGGTCCCTGTTTATTGAACCACTTATCTTTATTACATTTATGACTGCATGGCGGTACAAAGCATGCTATCCGCACGCTTTTTGTCCTCATGCAAGGCCTGGGTTGTTGTGTCTCAAAAAGCATGGCCTTCTCCTCCTGCGCCTGCTCCTGTTCCATCACGTCTGCTGCTGCTGGGTTAGCGTTGCCGCGTGGTCCCTGTTTATTGAACCACTTATCTTTATTACATTTATGACTGCATGGCGGTACAAAGCAAGCTATCTGCACGCTTCTTGTCCTCATGCAAGGCCTGGGTTGTTGTGTCTCACAAAGCGTGGCCTTCTCCTCCTGCGCCTCCTCCTGTTCCATCACGTCTGCTGCTGCTGGGTTAGCATTGCCGCGTGGTCCCTGTTTATTGAACCACTTATCTTTATTACATTTATGACTGCATGGCGGTACAAAGCAAGCTATCCACACGCTTCTTGTCCTCATGCAAGGCCTGGGTTGTTGTGTCTCAAAGCGTGGCCTTCTCCTCCTGTGCCTCCTCCTGTTCCATCACGTGTGCTGCTGCTGCTGCTGCTGGGGTAGCGTTGCCGGTCCCTGTTTATGGAACCTCTTATCTTTATTACATTTATGACTGCATGGCGGTACAAAGCATGCTATCCGCACGCTTCTTGTCCTCATGCAAGGCCTGGGTTGTTGTGTCGCAAAGCGTGGCCTTCTCCTCCTGCGCCTCCTCCTGTTCCATCACGTCTGCTGCTGCTGGTGCTGGGTTAGCGTTACCGGTCCCTTTTCCTGGAACCTCTTCTCTGTATTACATTTATGACTGCATGGCGACAAAAAGCATGTTACCTGTGCAAAGAAACATGACATTTTCCACATTTAAAAGACAGTTTTTCCTTTGAAACTTTACAATCAATTTTCTCAAAAACTATAAGCTCTTTTTCAAATTTTTTTTTCTCTTGTACCCACTCCCAAGGTGCACATACCCTGCTAATTTGGGGTATGTAGCATGTAAGGAAGCTTTACAAAGCACGAAAGTTCGGGTCCCCATTGACTTCCATTATGTTCGGAGTTCGGCGCGAACACCCGAACATCGCGGCGATGTTCGGCGAACGTTCGCGAACCCGAACATCTAGGTGTTCGCCCAACACTACCCAGTACCTGAGGGAACCATACTGGCCACGATGGACGTGGAGTCCCTGTACACCAACATTCCCCATGATGATGGTATTGCGGCCTGCCGTAAATATCTTCAGGGTCAGGGCATACCTGTAAAGCCTATTACTGGACTGATCAAATTCATTCTCACTCATAATTATTTCACTTTTAGACAGGACCTCTATTTACAGCAGATGGGCGTGGCAATGGGTTCGCGATTCGCTCCACAGTATGCAAATCTATTCATGGCCAAAATCGAAGAGGAATACCTCAATGCATGTGGCATAAAACCCTTGGCCTACTTCCGCTTCATTGATGATATTTTAATCATCTGGTCCGCAAGTGAGGATGATCTTCTCCAGTTCCACAGGAACTTCAATGCCTTCCATCCTACAATCAAATTGAAACTTACCTACTCTCACACAGAGATTAACTTTCTGGACACCACCATATACATCAGGGGTAACAACATACAAACCTCTGTGTATCGCAAACCTACTGACCGTCCCACATACCTAAGATATGACAGTTTTCATCCCAAGCACATTAAGAACTCTATAATTTACAGCCAAGCTATAAGGTACAACCGGATTTGTTCTGACAGGATGGACAGAGACAAGCACCTGGATCACCTTAAGAACACTTTCATGAAACAAGGTTACAGTCCTCCCATGGCTGAGGCCCAAATCAGGAAAGCCAGCAACATCCCCAGGACTGAACTCCTGAAAATTAAGCAAAACCAGAAAGAGGAACGTGTCCCTTTGGTTGTCACCTACAACCCACACCTGGAAATCTTAAGGAGGATTGCTAAGGAACTTCATCCCATTTTACACAAGGATCACAGACTGAGAACGATATTCCCTAAACCTCCACTCTTGTCATATCGTTAACCACACAATCTAAAACAGATGATTGTCAGGAGCTCTTTGAATAGGCCTCAACAAAACGGAACATCACCCTGCCGACAAAAAATATGTGGGATCTGCAGACACATTTACTCCACTGACAGGGTAACGATACCAGGTTCACAACAGGAGTACAGAGTACAAGGTAAATTTTCCTGTGGGTCCACCAATCTGGTATATCTGATCATGTGTGCTAAATGCCCCAATGTTATGTACGTGGGAGAAACTGGACAAACACTGCGCAAACGTATGAATGGACACAGGCACACTATTAATGATACCAAATCTGGACTCCCAGTTGCTACACACTTTCGGTCCAACGACACAGCGTGGATGATCTTCGTGTCACTGCCCTGAAGGGCGGCTTCAAAACGTCAAATGACCGATTAATAGCAGAAACAAAATTTATATATTGGTTCAAAGCTGTGCAGAAGGGTTTGAATAAGGACAACAACTTTCTATATTGGTATGAGATTGATGATATATGATTACATTACTTTGTCCTCTATAGTGTAGTGTGACACTGACGTCTGTCACTCACTGACCGTTTACGTGCAGTGAAGTGAACTACCTCTACCTGTCATTGTTCGTGACTTGTACTGACTGAGTGACCTGTCTTCTAGTCTAGTACTGTCTGTCTATTAGTGTAAAAACAAAAAAACAAAAAGAAAAAACTTTTTGCGTCACCAGCCCACCCCTCTTTATTAAAGTTTACACCCTTTCCCGGTATATATATATATATATATATATATATATATATATATATATATATATATATATATATATATATATACTTTTTTTTTTTGTTTTCCTTATTGTGTTTGTACTGTACTATGACTGGCAGGTGTAGATGGCGAAGCACCACCACCAGGAGAGGCAGCACCATTGCTGCCACCACTGCCGGCAGGTCTGTGACTAGTCCACCTCCAGCCACTGGCCACACAGTTGTGGAGCAGGGAGCAGAGGCGCAGCGTGTTGCGCCCATCTTTGTCACGGGTCAACATCGCTGGCCCATTGAGTAGAGTCAGGCACAGGCTGTCATGGAACTAAAGGCAGAACATCAGGCCACCAGTTCCAGCCAGTCCTCCAGGGAGACCAGTGCCGTCGCCAGCACTCCGGTCCGCAGCAGTAGCCGTCTGCTAACACCGCTTGAGGTCATGTCGACCCCAACGGCCACTGCCAGCCCACCCTCACTGAGCTCACTGTTAACCCCAAGGACCACAAGCGACTTGAGGGCTGTTGTGGCAGAGTTTGAGGAGGAGATGATGGGGACAGGCGAGGAGGAGTTTGAGATGAAGGAAATTGTCGGCGAACAACAACCTCATTTTGATGAGGACTCTGAGGATCAGAAGCCTGATGTTGGGGCAGAAGAGGTGGTTGGGGGCTCAGAGGAGCTGTTTGTGGAGGGTGATGATGATTATGATGGTGGTGATGATGATGAGGTGTGGGACCATCCCTATGTGCCACAGTTAGGTGGAGGCAGTTCGGAGGAGGTGGAGAAGGCAGCTGTGGCACAGAGGCGCAGCAGCATGGCAACCGAGGGCAGGGCCAGCAGAGGGCGTGGAAGGCAGGAGCCACAGCCTGTTGCATCAGTCGCTACCACCAATGGCACCCGCACCAGTTAACCCACAACCAAAGGGAAGAAAGGCCCAAACAAAGGGAAAAAAGGCCAGCCTAAGCCTTCAAGCCTAAAGGGGCGGTTCACATCCCCAATCTGGCGTTTTTTTGTTGTGTCCGAGATGGAGAAGAGCTGTGCACTTTGCAACAACTGAAGGACCAGCCTGAGCAGAGGTTGTGATCTTTTCAAGTTGGGTACCTCATGCCTGCAGACCCACTTGCAGACCAAGCACCCCGCAGGAGTACAAGGAGTTTAGGAGGCTGCAGGACAGTGGCGCTGGGCCTGTACCATCAGCATCAGAAACAGGAGTGGGAAAACTCACTGCCCTCCTCCTCCCCCTCCCCCCTGCACACTTTGTCAGTCCCAGGGTGATTGAGGTTGGTTCATGCAGCCAGTCCTTAGTGGCCTCCTCTGCTCCCTTCCCTGTTGCCTCCTTATCCTCCCGTGCAGGCAAATGCCGCCAGACCCTGCTCAGCGAGTCCATTCCCGGTGTGACCAAAGCTCTGTCTCCTAAACACAGGCGCGTCCGGATGCTGAACGGGTTGCTTGCCCGGGCCATGTGCTCCCAGCTCTTGCCGTACTCCTTTGTGCAGGAGGGGAGTGACGCTAGAGCACACCTGCAGTATGGGATCCCGGAGTGGCAAATCCCCAGCCGCTACTACTTCTCCTGCACGGCGATCCCAGCACTGCACTGGTTTACATTGGCGAACATGGCCTGTTCACTCGATCATGCCATGAGCGAGCAGATCCATGTCACCATGAACTCCTGGAGCAGCCATTTCGGGACAGACTGCTACCTGTCCTTCACGGCTCACTGGTTCAGCCTGGTGTAAAGGGGTGAGGAAGCAGCAGGTCCATCCTAGGGCACAGCAACAGCATCCTGCGGGTTCAGGGGAGCAGCAGCAGGCTCTGCTGATCCAGGTCCCTCCTCCTCAGGCACACCCACTGGTACCAAGTGTCCTCGCCTCAGCAGTATCATGAAGGCTCGCCACTGCCAATCGCTGCTGGAGATGGTCAGCCTGGGGAAGACCAAACTGATGGCAGACAACATTCTTGAAAACCTCAGGGAGCAGGAGAAGAGGTGGCTGACCCCCAGAGGCCTCAGAGTCGGATTTGTGGTGCCAACCTGCTGTCTGCCATCGCCAGGGGACACTTGACCTACGTCCCCTGAACCTGAACCTGCTGGTGCAGAAGTTCCTGCGCACCTACCAGGGGATGGACAATCCGTTGGAAGCAGCAAGGAAGATTGTGTGCCATTTCCGCCACTCTGCCGGTGCCTTAGCAAACCTGGCCGACCTGCACCAGAGCAAGGGCCTGCCAAAACACCAGCTTGTCATTGATGTGCCAACTCGCTGGAATTCCAACCTGGCGATGTTGGAGCGGCTGCTTGAGCAGAGGAGGGCTGTCGGCCATTACATTGTCGACGCAACTATTTTCGACACCACCACCAACCTCCAGGTCCTCTCAAACACACAGTGGGGGCAGATGCAGCAGTTGTGCTTGGTGTTGGCTCGTTTCCTGCAGGGAACCTATCTGGTAAGCCAGGAACGGGCATTCCTCTGCGAGTGGGTGACCAAGGTTTGTCTGCTGGACAAGGCCCTGAGCGATCTGATGGAAGCGGGAGAGGAGGCCCTGACCCAGCTGGATCAGCAGCCGTCTGCGCAGTCCACCTCTGAGGAGGAGTTTGAGTTGTTGGAGGAGGAGTTGGAGGTCTCTGACCTTGCTGTTGAGGGGGAACAGCTGAGTGCCGCTGCAGTGGTGCGAGGGTGGAGAGAGCAGGGCGAGGCTCAGGGGCCAGAGGAGGAGGACAGCGATGTCGGCTCTGGGGGTGCCGACGACAACGACGACCCTGATGATGATGTTTCTGCTGTCTCAGAACTGTTCCCCATGGAAGTGCACATGCTGCGGTGCCTGCGCAGGCACCCCAGGGTGAAGCAGATGCATGCTCAGGAGGACATCTGCATCAGCATGATCCTGGACCCATGGCTGAAGGAGAAGCTGGGTCAGTTCCTGCCTGCTAGAGACTCTGAGTAGCGAACAAGGGAGTTGCAGTGCATACTTGTTCAGTGATTGGAGGAAGCCTTCCCCCAGCCTTCCACCCCCTCTGTCCAGCCAGAATCGCAGCCGGGGGCCTGCGGCCAGCAGCAGAAGCAGGCGCCCAGGAGACCTGCTGTCTCTCACTAAGGCACTCTACAAGACAGTAGAGATGCCAAGAGAGGAGGTGCCTGCAGCAGCATCCTCCTCTCAAAGTCAGAACCAGCGCCTGACCTGGATGGTGGCAGAATACATGGAGCGGGCTCAACACTGGCGATGACCCTGTGGACCCCTTGGAGTATTGGGTCAAGCGCTTGGAGATCTGGAGTGAGCTGGCGCAGTACGCCCTGTAAGTGCTGTTTTGCCCCCCTTCCAGCGTGCTGTCCAAGAGGTGCTTCAGTGCTACCGGTGGCGTGGTCACCAAAAAGCACTCTAATCTGTCCCTAGAGTCTGTGGACAGGCTGACATTCCCGAAGATCAACCAGGCCTGGATTGAAGGCACGTTCCTGGCCCCTGTTGTTGGCAACAGCGGGACATGACCTGCCTGGGAATCTCTTTAGCACACCAAGAAGAAGAAGGAGAAGAAGAAGATGGTGAAGAAGAATAAACAAACAAATATAGAAAACAATGTTGTTCATTAATTTTTTTTTTTTTTTTTTTTATTATACCACCACCCATAATTAATTGTTGTTTTTTCTTGAAAAAAAACATGCTTTATGCATCATTCACCCTAAAACAGTGGTGCTCAACCTTTTTTGGCCCGAGGGCCGAACTTCAAATCAAGAAAAATCTCGAGGGCCGGAACACATGCATACAAAACTTTTAACGTTTTTCTAGTAACAGTTGTGAAATGGAAATGGAAAGAAAACGACAATATAAGAATTGTTGTACTCACCATTTGATGCACATTTTCTTAATGAGAAGTTTGCGGCTGTTTTTCAGAAACCAATTTCTGGATATTCTGGATAGGGCAGATTGATGCAGCAACGGTATCAGAGTCCAGTACGGTACCTGGGTGTATGCACAGGGCAGATTGATGCAGCAACGGTATCAGAGTCCAGTACGGTACCTGGGTGTATGCACAGGGCAGATTGATGCAGCAATGGTATCAGAGTCCAGTCTGTAGTGTGCTGGCTGAGGAGGCTGTCAGCTCTGCTGAGAAGGAACAGAGGCCTAATTACCCACATGTGGCCTGCCTGTAGTGTGCTGGCTGAGGGGGCTCTCAGCTCTGTGTGGGGCCGAGGGGGCTGTCGGCTCTGTGTGGGGCCGAGGGGGCTGTCGGCTCTGTGTGGGCCTGAGGGGGCTGTCGGCTCTGTGTGGGCCTGAGGGGGCTGTCGGCTCTGTGTGGGCCTGAGGGAGTTCCCCGCGGTGTCCTCTGTGGAGGAGGAGAGGATAGGGTGGTATTGTGCCTTAGTAATGCTGAGGACGGAGGCTGCCCGCAGAGGGAGAGGTGGTTATAGGCTGAGGACGGAGGGAGAGGATCGGGTGGTTATAGGCTGCCCGCGGAGGGAGAGGATCGGGTGGTTATAGGCTGAGGACGGAGGGAGAGGATCGAGTGGTATTGCTACAGACCGTTATCCTAGCATCGGCATTCGGCAAGTAAGTAGTTCCGCGCATACACCCGCGTGTGCTGCCTGCTGCGTATTCAGCCCCGGGTAGCGCTGGGATAGTTAGAAAGCCTTCCTCATTGGTTACTGCAGGAACCTTCCTCCAATAGGAATCAGCTTGATTCCTATTGGAGGAAGGTTCCTGCAGTAACCAATGAGAGAGGCTTTCTAACTATCCCAGCGCTACCCGGGGCTGAATACGCAGCACACGCAGGTGTATGCGCGGAACTACTTACTTGTCGAATGCCGATGGTAGGATAACGGTCTGTAGCAATACCACTCGATCCTCTCCCTCCGTCCTCAGCCTATAACCAGCCGATCCTCTCCCTCCGCGGGCAGCCTATAACCACCCGATCCTCTCCCTCCGCGGGCAGCCTATAACCACCCGATCCTCTCCCTCTGCAGGACACCTCCGCGCGGGCCACATAAACTGGCCTCGCGGGCCACAAATGGCCCGCGGGCCGTAGGTTGGGCACAGCTGCCCTAAAAGAAGTTTTGTAAGCAATTTAAAGGCCAAATTCGTGATTACGAATTGTGATTCCGCCGTAATCAACGCGAATGCGAACTTGAATTTGTTCGTATGGTCGTAATTACGGCCAAATTCAAATTTTTGCAAAACCGAAGTCGCGTCAACTCGAATAGTAAAAGAGGGTATTCATGCAACCCTGGCGATTTGCAAGCAGGGAGTGTTTCTATGCTTGAAAATCGCTAGTATTGAGACACTTTTGTTATTTGATCTGAGGAAGCGGACTTCGATCCGTGAAACCCATTATCATCCTCTGTGCTGGAGGATATCTGGGTAGATCACATAGCCATACACAGAGTTGTGCTGTATGTGAGTGTGCTACCCCTGGATGCCGTGATCACGAGGTCGTGATGAGCAACCTTGATAGTAGCCATAGCAGCTGCTATGGGGCACTGGAGCATAGGTGGCCTAGATGGTACTTAATGTATTCAACATAAAATTTGTGTTCATCCACCCTCAAACTTTATCTCAGTGTTCATGAACTATGTGCAGTGTGGATTGCATGAGAATGCAAATTGCCCAACTAACTCATATCCATAGACAGGGTCGTAACTATGCTCCGCCGGGCCCAACTGCAGAATTTCAGAGCGGGCCCCCCCCTCCCTGGGGCCCGCTCGGGGCTGTTTTGTGGGGGCTGGAGAGGTGGCAGCATGAGGGGAAAGCCTTGGCCACAGTCGGTGGGGAGAGGGGAAGTTCCCCCCCCTCTCCCTCACCTCTGGGCTCTCCCCTCTGCGCTCCCCTCCAGCTAGTTACAGTGTGGGCAGCGGGCAGCAGCGGGCAGATACATACCTTCTTCCATGCGTTCCACCGCATACTTCTTGCTCTAGCGGCTGACGTCTCTTCCGGAAGCGGGAGCAGGGGCTGCAGGGCCTATTGTTATGCCAGTGTCCATAGGGTAGGGGCAAGTGGCATGGCATAAGAGTGCCTACATCTGAGGGGCCCAGGAATATTTTGCTATGGGGCCCCATGATATCTAGCTATGCCATTGTGTGGCAGGAATGTTAAAAAAAAAAAAAAAAGTTGGGAGGTATGGTTAGAGGGTTTTTTTTATTTATTTTTTTTATTGGTTAACTTGCAGGAGCAGGTCGTCCCCACTCCTCTGCATTATAGCTGTGCAGCTGACACATTATGCATGTCATGTGACATGCAGAGAGTGGAGCCGCAGAGAGATATGTCGCATGATGCTTGGTAATGATGCAGAGAAGTGAGGAGTACCTTCCCTGCTGCTGGACATGGGTAAAAGTATGAAGCTACTGATAATCTGCCATGCCTTAGAGGGAAGGAGGGGGCTGCAAACAGACTACTTCTGGTGCACACAGGCTCGGGGGGGGGGGGGGGGGTAATGTAATTATGCACACAGGCTGGGGGGTATGTAAATATGCACAAAGGCCGGAAGAGGGGTATGTATATGTGCACACAGATTGGGAGAGGGGGTGGCCAGCAGAGTTTTTTGTTGCAGGACCTGCCAGGTTCCAGTTTCGCCCCTGAATATTTGTCAGCATGCTCCTCCCACTGACGGTAGCAAATCTTAAAACTGATGAACTCTTACATTTATTATGTAAGCATTGTGAAAAAAGCAGGCTTTTCTGCCTGTAAACTTTCATCCTCCTAAATCCTACTCCTTAAGAGAAACCGTAACCAAGAATTGAACTTCATCCCAATCAGTAGCTGATACCCCCTTTTACACGAGAAATATATTCCTTTTCACAAACCGATCATCAGAAGACTCTGTATGGTTGATATTGTGGTGAAACCCCTCTTACTGGAAACCGTGAGAACCATGGTCCTGGCAGTTTGCTGTCTGTGAACCTTGTTGCATTGTGGGAAATAGCAATTTACAGCTGTTTAACTGCCAAAAAAGCAAGCATCATCTACTTCCACTGACATCACCTGCCAGCAGTAAAAATGTTGCCAGGTCAAATGTCTGAATGTAAATCAGGGAGAGGAAATATTTTACAATGGGCAAACACTGACTAAATCATCCTATACAACAAAATGCAAGTGTCCCTGAGTCATCAACTGAATAGTTGTGTGTCCCTGGCTTTTTTGTACTGAGTATGTGCACAGCCAGGGCCGTTAGGACACAGGGCTGGATCTGACAGTTTGCTGTGTGTGGTTCACAGAGGTTCTCATTGCATTGTGGGAAATAACAGCTTTTTCCAACTGCCAAGCAAGCAGCTCCCTTTGTGCATATACTTCAGACAGTGGTAGGGAACGAGCAAGCGGGACGCGTATTGCGCGCATTGCGGGGGTTGTAGCGGCTGTGACCTAGCGCCTGGGCGGGCCTTTTTACTAGTTTATACATATTGTAAAAATGAAGCACTTTTTTTTATTACATTATTGTCACTGGAGGTCCTCTTTAAGTCTTGGATTTTATGCAGGTCCAAATGAATGACAACCACTAAAAACATTGTGAATCTTTATTGCATAAAATCGATAACAGTTTGTGATGATTTGGCAACATACCGATATACAGTATATTAGCAGTTAGTTGAAAAAATATGTGCAAACCTTGAAACTTGCTGGATTTAGGCTAGTAATTCTGGGGAACTGGTATAGCTACTGACTAGTGATGAGCAAGAAATTCACCTAGTATGCAAATTTTACATTTGACAAGAAATAGAGATGTCACATACCTATTAAGCAATGGCTATATATACTTGTAGCTCACTGCTGCTGCTGACCCTCAGATTCCTCTGCCCAGCAATCTCCCTCTCCATCTCTGCCCTCTCTGTCCAGCAGTTTCCCTCCCCATCACTGATATGGTTTACAGAATTTGGAAAAGAAGTTCTGTGACTGTTGCCATACATAGGGTTGGTATGACACTTGGATGTGTGTTACTGCTGGCTGCTGAAGGCGCACAGCACACTTTATATGTCCAAGTTGACAAAACGATAATGGCTGGGTGGACTGTACATGCTACTGGGGAACCAAGGAGGGAGATCAGAACACTGAAAACCATTACTGAGCATAAAGGAGCTTACATTACTTGCAGTGCCACTACAAATCTTAGAAATACCACTGAATAAACTTTAAAAATGGAACATGTTTACGCCTTCTCATAAGCCACTTTTTTTCAGCATCTTCAAGTTAGTGTGATAGACCCCCCTTCTAGACAGACTAAAATTCTCTACTAGAGACGGTCCAGAAATTGGGTTGGTGGTTGGATGCATGTAGACTAACTGATGTATGGTAGTGGAAACATCCTAACGAGAAAGCATTCTCATGACATTGCACATAACACGGATCTCTCTCCAGGGCCAGATTTCGGCAAAGGGCACCTAGGCTAATGGCCTAGGGCACCACAGGAGGAAGGGCACCAAAGCAGCAGGCTAAACTGGTGCAGCATTTGCAAGCTTGCAAATGCTGCAATATAGGGAGATCAAATGTAATTGACACAAACTGCGCCTGCCAAGATAAGTTACACTTAGATTAGAAGACAATGTCAGAATACAAATGAGGTATGATCAATAGCAGAATCTTTCATCGAGTGTTCGCTATCACAGGTCCTTAAATATCAGTCAATGTTGATGTGACAGCGCTCCTCTTCCGTTCTACAAATTAAACAGAAATAAACAACCGCACATAGTGCATTACTATAATCTCAAACTTCAAGTCCCCCAAACGTGCATGCGTGCTCAAGTGTGCTTCACTCGTGATCTCTATAGCCCCTCCACACTAGCAGCTCACCAGATGGACACCACCTCACATTCCAGGTGGGTCTAGCGCTTAGCCTTAGAGCGGCCAACTCCAATAACAGTTTCCACAATGCCTTTGTTCACAATCGGATACTCCGCGTTTAATAATTAGTTCCACATGTAAAAAATGGTATAAAAACATACATAGCGTAAAACAGTTTAGCTAAAATATTATGGCCTGCGCAGCTTCAGCGCACTCACGTAAGTATGAGGATATCAGGCATCTCGGGCATCACAGCCCAACAGTAAATCTCCTCTGCTAGCGGTACCGGCGTCTCGATTTCTCCGCTCCTCGTGGCAGCCAAGTTTCCTCACCGTGCGCGTCTCTCCTAAAGCCCAGTGACGTCAGCGCTCCTGGTCAAGCCCTACGCGTTTCGTCCAATGGACTCATCAGGGGCTGATGTCACTAGGGCGCCGACGCCTCTTATACACTGGGCTAGCCCTAATGCGCAATCCGTTGTCGCCTGGAACGCACTGGATGTTCGCGTCCCCTAATTTCCGCATCCTTAGGATTTGTGGGCATTAGATATTTGAATTCGTTTGTGGAGATGAAGGTTTCTCTCTCCCCCCTCACCAAAATCTCCTTTAGCTGTTTCTTATATTCAATCGTGGGATTTTTTGTCAATTTTTTGTATGTGGTTGGGTCGGCCAGTAATCGATTCATCTCCGTTGTATATTGACTGCCGTTCAGTACCACCAGACCCCCCCCCCCCCCCTTTGTTGGCGGGCTTCAATATAAGATCTTTCTTTTCCACCAGCTCCCTAATGTGCTGGTCAATGACTTTACTATTTTTTAACCTTTTCACTTCCAGCCTCTCCAGGTCTTGAAGTACCGCTCTCTTGAAAGTCTCAATGGTACTATCTTTGGCATTGTCCTGGGGGTTGAATAAGGATTTGTTCTTGAGGGTTGTATAAATATATTGTTGAGGTGGCAGGTTGGCTCTGGGTGTAGGGCCAGTTTTATTCAAAAAATACTTTTTTTGATTGAGTTTTCTCACATATTTATTAATTCCCAGATAAGTTTCAAATTTATTCAGACTTTTTGGGGGCGCATAATTCAATCCCTTATCAAGGAGTTTTAATTGCTGTTTGGTTAATGGTACCCCACTTAGATTGAAGATGCCCCCCCCCCACCTCTGCCTTTTTCTGTCTCTCTCTTCGTCCTCCTCGAACCCCTCTCCGGTTCTTTTTTGCCCTCCTTCCCATTCCTCCTCCTGGTAATCCCTCTGATAATCCCATCTGTCTCTCTGGCCCGTCCCTAAAAAACGGTCATCATATTCAGTAAGTTCCTGATACCGGTTTGATAAAGGTAATACTATGTATCCTCTGGCTTCCCCGCCTCTGTATTGAGCATTAGTTCCACTTCTCTGCCTTAAATTATAATGTTGTTCCCCAGGTCTTGACTGGGGTGGGGGACGACCCCCTCCTTGTAGTTGCTTTGGAGCATTTCTTAATATGGGTCGGGGAGGTGGAGGCCCACCCCATGCCCCTCCCGGGGTTCCCTCCATCTGCCCTCTCTGTTGTTCTTGTTGTAAATGTCTGATATCTGTAGGGCGATCTGGTGCTCTGGGGCCCTCTTGGTCCAGATGCTCCCGTGCGGGTCCCTGGTGCTTATAAGGGAGGGACACTACAGTTACCTCCAAAAGTCCCTTATACTGGAGCGATCATCCTAAACAAACAAACTCGTCCATAGAGGGATAGAGATAAAATTATAGGACCCGTCTAAGTTTATAATGATTTTTAATTTTTAATTTTTATAATTCAAGTTCACCCCTCTTTATCTTCTATCCAGACTTTTTATGCACTCATACATATTTTTCACCTACTCCACATCGTAGTGTTTAGGCCAGCTTAACATTTAAGGAAGTTTCAGGTAAAGATTGAAGCCTACAAGGAAGCTAGCCATTTCGCCACAAGATGGCACTAACATAGACCAGAAATTCCCCTAGTCATCAGGCAGAGCCGGGACAATAGCGTTCCAGACAGCTGCTGATGACGTAGGAGCCTAAGGATGCGGAAATTAGGGGACGCGAACATCCAGTGCGTTCCAGGCGACAACGGATTGCGCATTAGGGCTAGCCCAGTGTATAAGAGGCGTCGGCGCCCTAGTGACATCAGCCCCTGATGAGTCCATTGGACGAAACGCGTAGGGCGTGACCAGGAGCGCTAACGTCACTGGGCTTTAGGAGAGACGCGCACGGTGAGGAAACTTGGCTGCCATGAGGAGCGGAGAAATCGGGACGCCGGTACCGCTAGCAGAGGAGATTTACTGTTGGGCTGTGATGCCCGAGATGCCTGATATCCTCATACTTACGTGAGTGCGCTGAAGCTGCGCAGGCCATAATATTTTAGCTAAACTGTTTTACGCTATGTATGTTTTTATACCATTTTTTACATGTGGAACTAACTATTAAACGCGGAGTATCCGATTGTGAACAAAGGCATTGTGGAAACTGTAATTGGAGTTGGCTGCTCTAAGGCTAAGCGCTAGACCCACCTGGAATGTGAGGTGGTGTCCATCTGGTGAGCTGCTAGTGTGGAGGGGCTATAGAGATCACGAGTGAAGCACACTTGAGCACGCATGCACGTTTGGGAGACTTGAAGTTTGAGATTATAGTAATGCGCTATGTGCGGTTGTTTATTTCTGTAAAACGGAAGAGGAGCGCTGTCACACCAACATTGACTAATATAGGGAGATCAGGGAAGAGCCTGACCTCGGTACCTTGCTGCTAGCTGTCTGTGCAGCAGCCACCTTGCTCTCTGTGCACATTTGCATTGGGGCCAGTGGCTATGGACTTGGGCAGCATTGGAGACGGAAAGGAAGAGGAAGCTTCTGCACTGGAGACGAGCAGAAAAATGAGTGACACAAATGGCTGCTGCGGTGTGAAGACGAGCTGGCTACCTATACTGAAGGGGGGGGGGGGGGGAGTGATTAAGGGAGTCATCTGGCTACTTATACTGGAGGGAAAGGGGGGAGGAGTCATCTGGCTACGTGAACTAGAGGGAAGGGGGGAGGGGTCATCTGGCTACCTGTACTGGAAGGAAAGGGAGAGGAGTCATCTGGCTACCTATCTTGGCTCTGCCTGTTCAGTAAGCCAGTAATTCAGTAAGGAGCTCTTTGGGCAAGACTCCCTAACACTGCTACTGCCTATTGATTGCGCTCTAGTGGCTGCCTCGCAAGCACTTTGAGTCCGACAGGAGAAAAGCACTATACCAAAAAAGGTATTATTATTATACTAGAGGGAAGAAGTCATCTCACTACCTATACTGAAGGGGGGCGGCTGGTGACAGTGGCTAAATGGAATTTGTTTTTGTGGCTGAAAATCCCTCTTTAAAGGACTTCCGAGGAGACGACAACAATCTGTTTAATCACCTGTGGCATCTTCCAGCCCCTAGCAAACGTTTCAGTCTTTCGCCGCAGCCCTGGTTCTCCTTGGTGTCCCGCTGGCCACCCGTAATAAGCGAGCTGCAGGTGGGGCTCTTATGCGCCTGAACGGGAATTCGTGCCTAATGCTATGCGTCCACATCATCTGGTGCATACTGCGCCTGTGCACAAAGTATGAACCACAGCAGAGCCGACCCACCAAGGGGTCACCGATCATTACAGGCGGCCAGCGGGACAGCGAGGAGGACCAGAGCTGGGGCGAGGGACTGAAAAGGCTGCTAAGGGCTGGAGGAAGCATCAAGTGAGTAAACAGAGACCTTTTTCATTACCTGAGAAGTCATTTAAGGGAACAATCAGGGCCTACTGGGAGGCTATCAAAAGTTCTTCTATACCGCAGTTAGAATGGGATGCATCTAAGGCATTTTTAGCGGACAATATATAGGAGCCATCAAGGTCAGGATGCTAGTTTCCAAGTACAGCTGTCCTATACAGCAAAGAACAAATGGCTGCTCAGCTTGAAGCAGATTATATCAGTTCACAGGATTCTATTATGTATAGAAATTGACAACTTTCACTACATGAGTTGGAGCTATACAGGGTTAATGCTACTAAGAAAGCTCTTCTTGACCAGAGACCACATACCTTTAAGTAGGGTGACAGAAATGGGAGTATGCTGGCATGGCTGTCTAAGGAAATGTCTGCCCCTAGCTAGGGCTATTCCTCTGCTGCAAATAGATTCTCAAAGTACTTTCTCAGTAAAAGAGACTACACAAATCCCTCTACTTTGGTCACCTGCCCCCCTCAATCTTTGAGGCTCTTATAGTAGTTATCTTAAAGCCTGACAAGGATCCCCTCCAATGTACCGGTACATCGTATCGCCCAATTTCACTAATGAATGTGGATGCTTGCAAAAGTACTAGATGTGCAGATGAATAAACTAATCGCCATACTAGTGCAATATAACCAGTCACGCTTTATGTCTGGTAGATGCACTGACCTTAACATTTGGCAACTGATAAACATATCCACACATATTCACCCGACAGCTCGGCACGGAGACACCAGCTTCATTTGCCACCTGGAGGTTTGGTTGGGCAGACCTTACCATTTATTTGGGCAGGCCAGCAACCCCACTTTGCACTACAAACACTTCTGCTTCCTAAAAAACAGAGGGTGGTGGGGTGGGTGGGGGTGCGGGGGGAGGGTTCTTGGAATGGCTTACATGCAGAAATACTACTGGGCTTCATTATTACTAATTGTTCACTGGTAGTTCTCGATGGATACCCACAACACTGCAGTGACTGTCATGGCAGAGATACTAGGCTCATATGAGCAGCTAACTAATTTCCCTTACAATCTGTATATGCTACAATGGCTGACAGCCACGTGGAGGGCATGGAAGACAGCTAAAGCTCCCCTGCACTTACCTAATCATGTCTCCCCATACACACCCTTGTTGTGTAATCTTCACCTACAGCATTCCCTTACCATTCCAGACCCAATAATATGGGTGCAGTATGGCATTAAAAACCTAAGTCACATAATTTCTGAAGACTCACTTTCCACATTTGTTGAACTGCAAAGACCATACAACCTCCCAAACATTTTTTCCGCTACCTGCAGGTTAAGCATGCCTTTTCTGTGCTATTTGCCTCCAACTCCCAGACTTTGACAACAGATAACCTAGAGCAACTCCTCATCACTAAAGACTTACTCAAGGGCATGTCAACCATTTAATCACAACTTGCTCAAGGGGATGTCAACAGTAAATTGAGGCTGATGGATAGTTCTAAAAACTGCTTCCAGAAATGGTCCACTGATATTTCTGATTTAGACAGAGATAAATAGGATGAGATATTAGGAGATTTCCTTACGGTTGTAGTCTCTGCTACAGACTAGAGTTGGGCCGAACGGTTCGCCGGCGAACGGTTCCAGGCGAACTTTGGGGGTTCGCGTTCGCCTGCATCAGGCGAACTTTTGCGGAAGTTCGATTCGCCCCATAAAGCTGTATTGAGCAAAAATTTTCACCTCCATTTTACTGTCAGCAGACATGTTATTGTGAAACACACTGCTTTCAGTGCTAAAGACCCCACCCACCCTCCCAGCTAGGTCCTTTTATACCATTTGACTCAGTTGTCTGCCTACACTAATTAGTTATGGGACAGCTGCTACACACTATGCTAGGGAGATTTTAATTGGCCTCCCACCTACCCTTCTGCCCTTCTACCTATTCCCTCCTCCCTCCTACCGGAGGGAGGAGGGTCTCTTCTGCCAGGGAATTATACTATTTTAAAAACCAGTATACATCATACCATAGCCGGGAATCGAACCCAGATCTCACTGTGTGGTGGGCACGTCACCCTAAGCACTGTACCACTACAGTAGTAAGTGAAGCTTGCCTAAAATTTAACATTTATGCTCAACGCAATAGAACCATTAGGTTGCTTAAAGGAGAACTGTAGTGAGAGGTATATGGAGGCTGCCATATTGATTTCCTTTTAAGCTATACCAGTTGCCTGGCAGCCCTGCTGATCTATTTGGCTGCAGTAGTGTGAATCACACCAGAAACAAGCATGCAGCTAATCTTGTCAGATCTTACAAAAATGTCAAACACCAGATCATACCATAGCTGGGAATCGAACCCAGATCTCACTGTGTGGTGGGCACGTCACCCTAAGCACTGTACCACTACAGAAGTAAGTGAAGCTTGCCTAAAATTTAACATTTATGCTCAACGCAATAGAACCATTAGGTTGCTTAAAGGAGAACTGTAGTGAGAGGTATATGGAGGCTGCCATATTGATTTCCTTTTAAGCTATACCAGTTGCCTGGCAGCCCTGCTGATCTATTTGGCTGCAGTAATAATAATCTAAACATTTGTATAGCGCTTTTCTCCTGTCAGACTCAAAGCGCTCAAGAGCTGCAGCCACAGGGACGCGCTCAAGAGGCCACCCTGCAGTGTTAGGGAGTCTTGCCTTGAACTCCTTACTGAATAGGTACTTGACCTAGCCAGGATTCAAACCCTGGTCTCCCATGTCAAAGGCAGAGCCCTTAACCAGTACACTATCCAGCCACTGTAGTGTGAATCACACCAGAAACAAGCATGCAGCTAATCTTGTCAGATCTTACAAAAATGTCAAACACCAGATCATACCATAGCTGGGAATCGAACCCAGATCTCACTGTGTGGTGGGCATGTCACCCTAAGCACTGTACCACTACAGAAGTAAGTGAAGCTTGCCTAAAATTTAACATTTATGCTCAACGCAATAGAACCATTAGGTTGCTTAAAGGAGAACTGTAGTGAGAGGTATATGGAGGCTGCCATATTGATTTCCTTTTAAGCTATACCAGTTGCCTGGCAGCCCTGCTGATCTATTTGGCTGCAGTAGTGTGAATCACACCAGAAACAAGCATGCAGCTAATCTTGTCAGATCTTACAAAAATGTCAAACACCAGATCATACCATAGCTGGGAATCGAACCCAGATCTCACTGTGTGGTGGGCACGTCACCCTAAGCACTGTACCACTACAGAAGTAAGTGAAGCTTGCCTAAAATTTAACATTTATGCTCAACGCAATAGAACCATTAGGTTGCTTAAAGGAGAACTGTAGTGAGAGGTATATGGAGGCTGCCATATTGATTTCCTTTTAAGCTATACCAGTTGCCTGGCAGCCCTGCTGATCTATTTGGCTGCAGTAATAATAATCTTAACATTTGTATAGCGCTTTTCTCCTGTCAGACTCAAAGCGCTCAAGAGCTGCAGCCACAGGGACGCGCTCAAGAGGCCACCCTGCAGTGTTAGGGAGTCTTGCCTTGAACTCCTTACTGAATAGGTACTTGACCTAGCCAGGATTCAAACCCTGGTCTCCCATGTCAAAGGCAGAGCCCTTAACCAGTACACTATCCAGCCACTGTAGTGTGAATCACACCAGAAACAAGCATGCAGCTAATCTTGTCAGATCTTACAAAAATGTCAAACACCAGATCTGCTGCATGCTTGTTCAGGGTCTAGGGCTAAAAGTATTGGAGGCAGAGGATCTGCAGGATAGCCAGGTAACTGGTATTGCTTAACCACTTGCCGACCGCACGCTTATACCGTGCGTCGGCAAAGTGGCAGCTGCAGGACCAGCGACGCAGTATTGCGTCGCCAGCTGCAGGCTGATTAATCAGGAAGCAGCTGCTCGTGCGAGCGGCTGCTTCCTGTCAATTCACGGCGGGGGGCTCCGTGAATAGCCTGCGGGCCGCCGATGGCGGCTCGCAGGCTAAATGTAAACACAAGCGGAAATAATCCGCTTTGTTTACATTGTACGGCGCTGCTGCGCAGCAGCGCCGTAAGGCAGATCGGTGATCCCCGGCCAATCAGCGGCCGGGGATCGCCGCCATGTGACAGGAGACAGCCTGTCACTGGCTGCACAGGACGGATAGCGTCCTGTGCAGCCCGGATCTCCAGGGGGGGCCAGGTAGGAGAGGAAGGGGGAGGATTTCGCCGCGGAGGGGGGCTTTGAGGTGCCCCCCCCGCAACACCCGGCAGGCAGGAGCGATCAGACCCCCCCAGCACATCATCCCCCTAGTGGGCTGCAGAGCCCACCCAGCACAGATCAGCTAAGACAGCGCTGGTCCTTAAGGGGGGGTAAAGGGTGGGTCCTCAAGTGGTTAAAAGGAAATCAATATGGTAGCCTCCATATACCTTTCACTACAGTTCTCCTTTAAGCAACCTAATGGTTCTATTGCATTGAGCATAAATGTTAAATTTTAGGCAAGCTTCACTTACTTCTGTAGTGGTACAGTGCTTAGGGTGACATGCCCACCACACAGTGAGATCTGGGTTCGATTCCCAGCTATGGTATGATCTGGTGTTTGACATTTTTGTAAGATCTGACAAGATTAGCTGCATGCTTGTTTCTGGTGTGATTCACACTACTGCAGCCAAATAGATCAGCAGGGCTGCCAGGCAACTGGTATAGCTTAAAAGGAAATCAATATGGCAGCCTCCATATACCTCTCACTACAGTTCTCCTTTAAGCAACTTAATGGTTCTATTGCATTGAGCATAAATGTTAAATTTTAGGCAAGCTTCACTTACTTCTGTAGTGGTACAGTGCTTAGGGTGACGTGCCCACCACACAGTGAGATCTGGGTTCGATTCCCAGCTATGGTATGATGTATACTCATGTATGTATCCCCAGCTATGGTATGATGTATACTCATGTATGTATTCCCAGCTATGGTATGATGTATACTGGTTTTTAAAATAGTATAATTCCCTGGCAGAAGAGACCCTCCTCCCTCCGGTAGGAGGGAGGAGGGAATAGGTAGAAGGGTAGAAGGGAGGAGGGAGGATAAAATCTCCCTAGCAGAGTGTGTAGCAGCTGTCCCATAACTAATTAGTGTAGGTAGGCAAATGGTATAAAGGACCTTGCTTGGAGGAGGGAGGGTGGGTCCTCCAGCAGTGATGTGTATTTCACTCAATTAGGTGTTGCTCCAGGTATTAGAGCTTTTGAAACATGTTTTCTATCATTTTTCCAGCTGATAGAATGTTTTAAAACTTTGAAAGTTCGCCTCCCCATTGAAGTCTATTGCGGTTCGCGAACTTTTTCGCGAACCGAACCTTTTGCGAAAGTTCGCGAACAGGGTTCGCGAACCTAAAATCGGAGGTTCGGCCCAACTCTACTACAGACTGATTACAGCAAACTAAATTTGTTCATAGGATATATTATTCACAAGCGTATGCATAGGATGAAAAGCGCAAACCCGGATTATTGATGGATATGCGTGAATGAATTGGGAAACTTTATACACATTTTCTGGTCATGTTCACAAATTGTCCCCTTTGGGAAAAGTAAACGAGATAAACAGAGGAACACCAAGAGCCCCAATAGTGTAGTATGTATTGACAAAGGGGATAATGACAAAGAGTAATAGTTGTTATACTCACAAGCATGGGTCACCAATAGGCAACCACTGTAAAGGCAGGTGGGGAGATTATCCTGACCCCACTCAGGAATAAGAAGTCGCTCTCTGTAGATAGTAGAAAAGGGTCGCAACCCTCCACCCAGGGTGGATACAATATTATATAGGAGAGAACAGAGGCGCCAAAAGGGTAAAAAGGGTTTTAAATGAGCTTAAAAGCCAAAAATTTGGTAATTAGAGGAGGCAGTGGTGGACTTACCTCCTCCAAGCAGACACAACACGACTGTACATTCAGTCTATTTATTAACGAACTCCAGATAAAACAAAGCAACGCGTTTCACGGGTCAGCGCCCGCTTCCTCAGGCAATAGAAAAAGGAGTTACAGCATCTAGCAAAACAAACAACACTCAGAGGTGCCGAGTGTTGTTTGTTTTGCTAGATGCTGTAACTCCTTTTTCTATTGCCTGAGGAAGCGGGCGCTGACCCGTGAAACGCGTTGCTTTGTTTTATCTGGAGTTCGTTAATAAATAGACTGAATGTACAGTCGTGTTGTGTCCCCTTTGGGAAAAGTGTCCTTGTAATAATTAACACCTTCCGCAAGATTTCATTATCATTTGACACTGGGATACTCCTGTTGAGTGGTTTTTGTGAGATCACTCATACTAGATATAAACAAATTGTGGTTAATATTCTATGCCTTCTAGCCAGGGAAAAAGTTATAAAAAAGGCCTCTACCCATACGTTGGGCACATAGGCGCTAGCAAAATCTGGGGAGTATAGAAGGACAGAATACTAGATCCTGCAAACCCTGACTACATTCCAATCCTGGATTAGCTGATAATATGCGCACCTGGGCATCACAGCATAATGGCACATGGTGGCAGGTGGTGGGGGTAGGAGGGGGACTTTGGGCGAGTTTCTATCTTATTTCACTGAAGACAAACTGTTAAGGGCACTGATAAGCTGAGACAAATCATTGAGGCAGGGATGGTAGAGGATAATGGGATCCCAAAATGTATGCAAACTATAGGGAATTACACATGCACATGTAATTGGGACAATACTTTAGAAACACGTACGCTTAGCTATATGTACACACTTATCTTTTAATTTGGCCATGCCCATTTTTCCCATTCTTTGGCTCCGCTCTGCCCAAAAAGCCCAAGGTGTGAGTTTCTATCTTGAGATATATAAATTATAATTTTAAATGTATATCCTGTTCTGTAGTTATGTAGATAGTTTGAAAAAAAGACATGTCCATGAAAATAAATCCCTGTCCTGAACCCGCACATTTACCAGTTGATCCAGGGGAAGGCAAAAACCTTTACTGGCTTTGACCAATTAGGGAAAATGTCCTTCCTCACTCCAGATGGAAGTCCGATAAATCCCTGGATCAACTCTGCCTGGATTTACCTATTACGGTAATTATAGCTAATATTGAGGGTCTCTTTTTATGGACTTTAGCCAAGCAGAATGCGAAATGATAGGGAAGACCTGGAAAAGGCTTTCTCGGAGAGTCGGCTGATGTTGAGAGCGGCTGCGGCAAGCTGAATGGATGTGAAGCGCAAACACTTATACATATATAAAGTTTATCCAAAAATTTGGCATAGCTTTGAGTAAACGCAATATCTATAATAACTAATAAGCAGTTTTATATGATCTGTAAGAAGAATGACCATGGGATCTGTAAGAAAACACAGATGATGTATAATTAAATCAAGCAAGTAAAAAACTTTTTTTTTTAATATATTCAAAGCTCGTCTAACGACAAATATGAAAAAATGTCAGCAGGACTAGTGCTGTGAGTAAATCACATTCCTTTCCATAGTGTTGTTGGTGTGTATCCTTCTCCCCACCTCGGCATCCATGGATAGCTTCAGAGCTCTGATTGTCACAAACAGGGGCGTAGCAATAGGGGGTGCAGAGGTTACAACCACATCGGGGCCCTTAGGCCAGAGGGGCCCTAATATGCCCTCCCTCTCTCAATCACAGTATTAGCTCTCTATTGGTCCTGTGCTCATAATAATCACTTCTATGGATACTTTGAATAGTGGTAATCATTAACAAACTGTTCCCCATCCCCTTCCTGCACCTCTGACACTGTAGTTGCCATTGGCAGGTTTTGGTGCGCCGTATCATTTGTTATGTATAGAGTGCATGGGGGGGCCCATGATGTAAAACTTGCATCGGGGCCCACAGTTCCTTAGCTATGCCGCTGGTCACAAAGCCAGCTACCCAGAGATTTCCATATAATAACACTAGGATAGATGTGCATGTGCATAGACAGTACTAAGAACACTTCTTTACTGCTATACTACCACAGCCCTGAAAGTGCTGACTTTAACTGTGCACTTAACTTGTGGATAAATGTATTTTAAATTGTATACATGTTTTGCAGTACATGGCCCTGCACTGAACAAAGTATGTTTTGAACTGTATAACAGGTCCTTTCCATGAAAAAAATGTACTAAAATGAGGCTGAGGGAAGATAGAGCTTGTACTCTACACTACCTAAACAAGCAAGCAAGTAATGTAGTCAAACCTGAGTCAGTGCACCTGACTTGCATACTTGTTCAGGGTCTGTGGATTTAACCACTTAAGGACCATGGGCTTAAACACCACTAAAGACCAGGCCATTTTTCACAAAATAGGCCACTGCAGCTTTAAGGCCTCACTGCAGGGCCGCACAACTCGGCACACAACAAGTGATTTTCCCCCTCTTCTGACCACCAGAAAAGTTGGTGGGCTGCGATGGCTCCCAGGATTTTTTTTTTACAAATATTTACAGCAGTGGTGCTCATCCGGATTCCCCGGATAATCCGAATTTTTACCGCTATCCAACCTCGGATTCGGATTCTGGATATCTGAGCAAATCCGGAATGTGGTATCCGGATTCGCAGCGGTATCCAGATAGGATTTTGGATATCCGGGTCGGATATCCGGATCCGAATACTGTAACTAGGGAGATGACGTCCATGACGTCATTGAGCCAATCAGAGGGCTCCCAGCAGAAGGCCTAGCAACCAATCACAGAGGGGAACTCTGGCCAGCCCCCCTACTCGCCGGCCATCATGTCGACCCCAGCGGGCAGCCTACCCTCAGTCAGCGCACTCTTTAGTCTAGACATCGCGAGCGCAATCGGGGCTGTTACCAATGCATTTTAGGAGGATATTCTGGGCGCAATAGGGTATGTGAAGGAGTCCTAGATGGTTACAGTGATATGGGGGGGGGGGGGGGGGGGAGTCCTTGCCTGATGTGTCAGCAGAAGAGGAGTTTGGAGGGTCAGCAACATCCTAGCAGTTGTTTGAGGAGGGGGAATATGATGCTGATAATGATGATGATGAGGTGAAGGACCAAGACTACCATCCACAGGAGGGGGATGTTAGCTCTGAGTCTGAGGAGGAGGATGCGTTGGCAGGTCTATCAAGGAGGATCAGCATCGCTGACATTGGCAGGAGCAGCAGTGGGATTAAAATGCGGGACCCACAGCATGCTGCATTATATTTTGCCGCTACCACCAGCCACACCACTCAACCCCAGGCCCCAACCACCGCAGGGAGAAAAACAGCAGCAGCAGCCCAATCAGGGAGTAAGGGAAAATTCCAATCCCCAATCTGGCAGTTTTTCGATCTGCCCTCAGTGGACAGCAAGTTTGTGACTTGTAATGTGTGCCAGTTGAAGCTGAGCAGAGGTTGCAACCCCTCCAACTACGGCACCTCCCGCTTCATCAACCATCTGGCAAAAAAACATTACGTTGAGCATGTGGAGTTCAAGAGGCTGAAGGAAGCTGGCGGTGGCAGTGTTCCGGCCAAAATCACCACCAGAACCCCCTTTGCCACTCCAGCTTGTCCTCAGCAGTCTCCTTTGCTCCCTCCTCCTCATTCCGTTTCCGTGCAAGCCAAAAGCGACACCAGACCCTGCTGAGTGAGTCATTTGTGGTCAGGGCTCAGCCACCCAGCACCCGTCACATCCGCCAGCTGAACGGCCTGCTTGCACGGGCCATGTCCTCCCAGCTCCTCCCACACGCCTTTGTGCAGGAGGGGAGCGGCATGGGTGCGCTCCTACAGTGCGCAGCTCCGGATTGGCCTATCCCCAGCCGGCACTACTTTGCACACACGGCCATCCCAGCACTGCACCGCTTCACGATGGCCAGTATGCAAAGTAGCCTAGATGCGGTAGGGGAGGGTGTCCATGTGACCATGGACTCATGATCAAGCCGGTTCAGGACAGGCCGCTACCTGTCCTTTATGGCTCAATGGGTCAGTTTTGTGGAAGGGGGTGAGGGGAAAGCAGCATAAAGCCAGTGGGTGTTGCCACCCCGCAGCAGGGTCAGGGGAAGTGCAGCAGGTTCCTCTGATCCGGTTCCACCCTCCGGCAAACCCGCCGCCAAACACCCCCGCCTCAGCAGCAGTGTGAAGGCCCGCCACTGCCAAGCGCTGCTGGAGATGGTCAGTCTGGGGAAGCACAGACGGATGGCAGACCATGTCTTGGCCAAACTCCAAGAGCAGGAGAGGAGTTGGCTGACCCCCAGAGGCCTGAGAGTCGAAGAGGTGGTGTCCGACAATGGGGCCAATCTTGTTGCTGCCATCCACCGGGGAGACCTCACCCACATCCCCTGTCTGGCCCACGTCCTGAACCTGGTGGTGCAGAAATTTTTGAGCACCTACCAGGGGATGGACCAACTGTTTAAAGCGGCTAGGAAAACTGTGGGTTATTTTCGCCGCTCGGGTGGTGCCACAGCGTCCCTGGAAGCCGTGCAGCTGGAGCTGAACCTCCCACGGCACCGTCTCATCATAGACGTTCCAACACCTATGGTCCTTAAGTGGTTATAATATTGGAGGCAGAAGATCAGCAGGTCAGCCAGACAAATCACATTTGTAAAGCTAGGTACACAGCAGAAACGCTAGCATTGCGGAAAATGCTGCGGTTTTGCCGCTAATGGAAGTCTATGGGCCGCAGGAAAAAACGCATAAAAAATGCATATGCATGGTTTTGTTGCATAATATGCAAAAACGCATCAAAAATGCACATTTTGAAATTCAATGAAATTCCCAAACAATACAGTCAACAAACTCTCGAAATGCAACACCCATTGGGATCAAATTCACAAGCTGTTTCACAGATGCCATTTAACCCACAGAAGATTGTTGTATTTTGCCAAAGAGGTTTCCCTGATGTTCTTGAAATGTTCTCTGGATGATGGAACCTATATGCATATGTATATAGTGGCTACATTTTGCACAAGTATTGAAAAATTGTTTCAACATCATTAATTTGCACATATATAACAAATTGCACATATATAACTATAGTTTGTAATTGGAAATCTATAGATGCTTAATACATTAATACAGGAAGTCCCGAGAGCCTAGTGCTGTGCTTCCACCTGTTACCACATGTAGCATGCTTACACACCACATGAGAAGGGTGAGGTGCATAGGCAAACACGGGGGGGGGGGGGGGAATTACAGCTGCCCAGAATCCCCCCTCAGACCAGGGCCGGTGCAGTGTCTGGGGACAGGCACAAGTTGAGACACCAGAATAGCTGCAGGTATCACAGCACTGCCCCCTTTCTTTGCCTGCTACAGTTGACTTTGGATGGAGCAGCAGTGTGTGTACAGAGCATGGAGCAGCTCTGGGGATCTTGACAGAGTCAGGTATGAGCATAGCCCTGTGCCCTGCTGTGTGACTGCTTCATTTTCTCCGTCATTACCAATGTCGGCTGTCCTCATTATCTGTATCCAAACTACTCCTGATCGATCCCATTGTCGATCAGGAGCAGATCGGATATTTAGGAAGTAATCGTCATTTCCTGTCATTGCGTGTACCCAGCATGATGTCCTACCATATTATTATACTGTATTGTGTGTGGCTGAGGGAGACCTTTCAGGAATCCCCCTGGGGAAATCCTGGCTTTGCCCCTGAGGTGTCAGCACTAGAGGAAGCAGGATACAGACGGGATGGTCACATAAGCACAGCACTGGACTTCGGCAGGGAGGTGAGGGCACATCTGCTGCTGTGCTATACTCAGCTACACACTGGGCTGGGGGATTGCAGGAGGGGGACAGAGTTTCGCAAAAGGACATAAGGATCCACAGAGTGACAGAGAGAGGCACAGAGGACAGAAGGAGCCTAGGCACAGTGGGACAGAGGGGTGCACAGGGTGGCAACGGTGCCTTCTTCTGTCCCCTTGTGCTACAAGAGGACAGAAAGAGGCATGGAGACAGAGGGAGGCACAGGGGGACAGGAGGAGGCCTGAGGGCCAGAAGGAGTCACAAAGTGGGACAGAAGGAGGTACACAGGGGGACTGAAGTAGACACACAGTGGGACAGAGCAAGGTGCAAGAAGAAAAGAGGAGGCACAAGGGTCAAGCAGAGTCACAAAGGAGTGAACAGAGGTGGCACACTGGTGAATAGAAGGAGGCACAAAGGGGGACAGGAGGAGGCAGAATGGGGGATTGGAGGCACAGGCGACTGAACAGGGCACACAGGGGTTAGAAAGAGACACAGGGGGACAGGAGGAGGAACATGGAGTCAAAAGGAGGCACAGAGGGACAGAAGGGATCACAGGGAGACAGGAGGCACAAAGGGGTACAGAAGGAGGCACTGGGGGACTGAAGAGGCACATGGAGACAGGAGGCACAAGAGGACACGAGGCAGCAGAGGGGGACTAAAGGAGGAACAGGATGGCAGAGGTAGCACAAGGGGACAGAAGGAGGTACAGGAGGAGGCAAAAAGGAGCAAAAGGCTCTAGGGTAATACTGCTAACCAGGCATTATTTCCAACCATCATAAGCTGAATCAGGGAGTCATCTGTGAGAAATCCTTACAAAGAGGACTTCAATTTACTTTGCTGTAATATTGTTATTAGTTCAATTATAATTTTACAAGCTTATTTGCTAGTTAAATTCTGCGTAACAATTATTGATTGTTTTGTTTTTTTTGTTTACTGTATTGCTTATTCATGGTTTTGCTATGATATGTATGAATTTCTGTTAAGATATTAATAAACCATTCATGATGAAAACAAGCACTATACTAGCTCCAGAAATCAGAGTTGTCCTTACATTTGTCTTCAGAAGCTGGCAAATTTAATTTCACAAATCATGCTAAAAGCGCACCAATAATCTCCAAACCCAGTGCAAGATTCAGGTCCATTTTTGTCTAGAATAAGCAAAAACAAGTTTCTTGTTTAGAATATAGGATACATTAATGAAGGACGAAAACCTCAAGTAGATGATGCTTATGCCTAGTGATTTTAGTTTACATCTCTTCTTCTAGTATAAGGCAAATAGAGAATGTTCCAGGTAAAAAAAAAAAATGTTCTAAATGATGTAAGTTCCTCAATGTGTGACCGTATGGCTAAGTTTACACAGATGCTTTGTGTTCACCCTGACATTAACCAAGCATGTTCCAGCTGCCACAGAACTTCCCAATCCCGTCCTCATCAATGGTGTATGGTGTATAAGTATCATCAATGGTGCATGTTTTGTGGAAATCCACTGAGTTGTTAATCAACACTGCTTAAATACTGATTACCTCACCTTTAAATATGTGCAGTTTTCTGCAAAACATGCACTGTTGGTGGTACTTGAGGACTGGGTTGGGGAGCCCTGCTATAACGTTACATCCTTTATCTGTCAGAAACTGTACAGACATGCAAATGTTCTTGGGAGGACATTGGGGTTGAAACACAAAGCACTTAATACACTGATCGATTTCAGTGATTGATTCTATCGAATTGATTGATCGATCAGAAATCAATTCTTTTGAATCAGCTGAACAATCGATTTGTTGCCAATTTCAATAGATTTTGATCGATTTATCTATCTGACTGGATGGAAAATCTAGGTCGATCTGCTGCTGGCAGCAGATCAATGGCCCATAGAGTTGCATTGGATCTAATGGTCCAATCGATTTCAAATATATTTCCAAATCTATTGGAAATATATTCCTAGTGTGTGGCACACATCAGATAGATTCCTATCAGATTCGAATTGACAGACATCTGACAGAAATCTATCCGATGATCGAATCTGCTGCAAATCTAGAAGTGTATGGCCACCTACTGTATTTTTTCACCTTAGCTGTAAAGAGAGCTAATGCACTGCATAAACAAATAAGGAGAGATGATGAGATAAACCAATAAGGAGAGAGAAACCATTGGCTAAGACAGATGAGGAGAAATAAATCACTAGTCAAGTTGGTTAAAGAGAATCTGTACTCTAAAATTCTTACAATAAAATGCATACCATTCTATTCATTATGTTCTCCTGGGCCCCACTTTGCTGTTTCTGCCACCCACTGCTGCAATCCTGGCTTGTAATTGCAAGTGTTAAGCAGTGTTTACGAACAAAAGACATGGCTGCTAACCAGAGTGTGATAGGCTGAGGGGAGAGCTTGGAGAGGGTGTGTAAAGCTTCTGCCTATCTCAAGCAGTGCTGCACATTCCACACATTCCAGCCTGAGCCCGACAGAGCCGACAGAGGAAAGAAGATAAGATTTATTACAGAGACAGTACAACTAGAAAAGGCTGCAGTAAGACAGACCACATTAAAACAGGTATAGGAACTTATAGGATAGAATAAATAAGGCTCAAAATTTTGTTACAGAGTCTCTTTAAGAAGAGATAAATCATGAGCTGACATGTAAGGAGAGATAAATTGTGATTTAATAAGTGAGGAGAGATAATTAAACAGAAAAAATGTTGTGAATCACTCCCATTGTCCTTTCAGTGGTATAGGAATGGTATGTGTGCTACTCTTTAAACAGTTTTTTTTTAACATTTGTTTTTATTGGTAGAATAATTATAATAGCATCAATAACAAACAAGGAGTACAAGCAACAGTCCCTTCCAACAGGGTTACTTGATCCATAATAGATATATTGTGTGTACATTTGAAAAGTTGACAAGTGCTAGCTTAGCTTTCATGTGGGCATTAGACTACCTGCTAGACAAAGGAGATTAGGGCCTATATTCAATTCTCCTTTTCTCCTACGCTTGCTCCAAGGTTATATCGCTATATCTTGTCAATTAAATGCCTTTTAAACCACCAGTAAAAAAAGAGAATACTCTGAATAATCTTGACAGTAAGATTTCACCTACTTTTTGGTACCTTTTTCAATTGAAGAGTGTTGAAAAGTTATTTTAAACAGAAGATGGAAAATTATCTCCTAGGAAAGAACTTGGTAGAAAAAGTGAAATAAATAAGGGCCTAGACAACAAAGGAAATGGCTTCATCGTCTAGTCCAGTTGATTGTGGATAAAAATAGTTCCATCCTTGACCAGTCCAGTTGATTGACATACAGTACATGTGGGTAGAAATAGTTCCATCCTTGACCAGAGCAACCCAAATGATCCTAGTCAGGCAGTGTCATTTAAGGTCATTGCTTTCTTGGTGCCTGGTTCCACTGTTCTCAGCAAAAAAAAAAAGTTGTAGAGAAAAGTATAAACAGACTTAAAATAAAAAAAAATGTCATTACAAATTTTAGGTATGATAACATTGACATCTGACAGAGAGCTGCCAGTGCAAAGTAAAATGGGAAACTTTTTGACATAAATGTGCTTCGCACCTGTGGAGGATGGTAAATCCCTGGTTCTAGTGTAACGCTGCTAACCCACCATTATTTCCAACCACTATAAACTGAATCGGGAAGTAATCTGTGAGAAATCCTCAAAGACGAGAAAGGACGCCGCAGATAGTTAAAAAGCTGGGCAGTGTGCATGTGCAGCATTGCTGTGGCAACTAGACTCCAGCATCCCTCTGGTGTCCGTAGCTCTGTGTGTCCCTGGCAGTGTGAACAGGTAAAGGACAGCTCTCTTGTCAGCGTGGCTGCCCAGATTTTGCCTGTAACTATCTGCGTGGTCCTCTCTGTGAGGATCTCCCGCAGATTACATAATTCAGCCTGCAGTGGTTGGAAATAATGATGGGTTGGCAGCATTACACTAGAGTAAGGGATGTGCAATCCTCCACAGGTACAATGCACTTTATTTATGTGAAAGAAAAAACTTTCTCACACCCCCAACTTGATACTGGTGACAATGTTATCATATGTTGTCTTTCTAATTAAATTTAATTAAAAATATTCAAGTTTTTTTCTATTTACACTTTTCATTACCACTTTTTTATTGCTATGTATAAAAAACCCTTTTCCTTTTTATTGTTTTTCCTTTCTTTTTGTGACTGCTCTTTAAAGAGAATCTGAAGCGAGTATAAAACTCTCTTCTTCTCTTATATTCAGCAGGGGCATGTGTGCCCCTGCTAAACCGCCGCTATCCCGCCGCACTACGGGGGTCCTTTACCCCCCAAATCCCCTCCGTCCTCGCCGGGGATCTTTTCCTGGTGAGGCAGGGCTAATGGCTGCAGCCCTGCCTCTCACGCATCTGTCAGCGCATATCTCCGCCTTTCGCCCGCCCCTCTCCCTCTTCCTTCACTGAGAGGGGCGGGGAGAGGCGGAGATCCGCCGCTGATAGACGGCGCTGAGAGGCAGGGCTGCGTCCGTTAGCCCTGCCTCTAGGAGCAGCAAAATCTATGACTAAGTTTTGGTCGTAGATTTTGCAGGGTGGGAATTGGGGGGTAAGGGACCCCCGTTGTGCGTCGGGATAGCGGCGGTATAGCAGGGGCACACATGCCCCTGCTATATATAAGAGAAGAAGCGAGTTTTTTACTCGCTTCAGTGTCTCTTTAAGCAATTCTACTATGTGCAGGAGTAGATTCCATTTGCATTTAACACTGAAAACATTGCCCTGAATGGGATCATGAGTATTTCGATTTGGTGCATAGTGTAATATATGCCCGATAAAGCAAGTTTTTAGTGATGTTTATATTAAAGCTAAATTGAAGGAACTTTACTGGTTTTTATCAAGAATATATCTTACCATTGTTTAGCATCAAGCAATGACTGGGATCCTTTTCCATTTTAATTGCTATCCCATGTTTCTAGGGTTAGGCTTGAAAAGTAGGGTTGATGCACAAAATAAAACAGACCTTTCCCAGAGCGGTCTGAATGTTTCCTTTCTAACTTTTTAAGAAGCAAACTTTTGCTTTCTAACCATTGTGGCCCAAATCCTCTATAATAAACCCTGTGTCCCTGCGTAGCGCTGTCCCTGTGTAGCTGGGTCCATGCTTTTTGCTACTGCACAAGTGCGCATGTGCACAGCACAGACCCGGACAGCAGTTGGGACTGGAGGACAGGGCCAGTGAGCCGGGCAGGCGTGTGCACGGGCGGACGGGTGCGTGCGTGCTGCTGGTGCGCACGCATGTGCACAGTTTAAAAAAACAGACCTAGAGCCTGTTTTTAAACGGGCTTGGGTCTACTAGTTGTTTATAAAAGAGATATTAGAACCACTTTTTGAAAGATATCTGATATTGGGGGCATGGGTCTTTGAAGGATATTACTGAATTTTTCAATAACTGAATCGGAATAATTTATTTTGCCAAGCATGACTGGGTCATGCCCCAAATTGGTTTTAGCAACACAGGGCAGCTTGCACGCAAATGATAAGTTACAGCAAAAGCATAACAGTGCAAGAAGATAGTAAGACACTACTACAGACAGTAACATTTCAAGAAGCAAAAACAAGATAAGACAGAATAACAGTAAGAATAACACTCTTGTAGTATGGGTAACGACAGCTAAGAAGGTGCTTCAAGTGTGTGTGTGTGGGGGGTGCTATGGGGCTTACAGAGGCGCTGCGGGGATGAAAGTGTCTCTGTGCCTTGAGGTCCTGGTGATGGCCCGGAACCTTCGACCCGATGGGAGCCATATGAAGAAGTGATGACCTGGGTGCGACGGATCATTGGCAATCCTTGTTGCCCTGTAGAGATGTCATGAACCACAAATTTTGGGTTCACAAACAGCGAACGCGAACTTCTGCAAATGTTTGCAAATCTGGCGAATCTCCATAGACTTCAATGGGCAGGTGAATTTTAAAACCTACAAAGACTGGTTCTGGCCACAAAAGTGATGGAAAGTTGTTTCAAGGAGTAACCTCTGGACTGTGACATGCCAGAGGGGGATCCACGCCAAAAGTCCCACCAAAAATTACGGAGTTGATGCAGTCGTATTTTAATCGCTAAAGGGCAGAAATCGCATTACATTCCTACAAATATAGCACTGGAGTAGTGGTACTCTGTGCCTGCAACTTAATGTGGCAACAAATAGCAGTAGTGTGCAAAGCTATGGGTGTCAATTGGCTGTTGAGTGTCACACACAAAAAGAAAAAAAGACCAGAAACCGATGTACTAGCCCTCAAAAGGGTTGTTTGGGGTGCTTTCAGCAAGTAGTCAGTGAGGAACAAGAACACAGGCCTAGCTAATGCTTTCCGTACCTATCTGCAGCAAGTCTAACCCTGCTCTCACTATTCCTGCAGCCAGAGAATTAATCCAATATGGCCCCGCAACTGCTTTTTAATAGGGGGTGGGGGGTTCAGGAGGGGGTGCTAGCTGATTGGCTGCCATGTGTCTGCTGACTGTGAGATAAGGGGTCAAAGTTTAGCTCAATGATGATGATGTATAGGGGACGGGTCGAACACGGCAATTGTTTGCTGTTCGCCGCAAATGCGAATAGCGGAAGTTTGCAGAATATTGTTCGCCGGCGAACCATTCGGGCCATCTCTATTTCGCCATGGAGCACATTGTAGAGTTGTGAATGAGCTCCAGCGGGGGAAGAGGTTTACCAATTATTTTTTCCACTGTTCTGATGACCCTCTGAATTTTGTATCTATCGCTGGCAGTGGTGCCAGTGTACCAGATGAGGATGGAGGAGCAGAGGACAGACTCTATAGTGGCGGTGTAGAAGGACTTAAAGAGAAACTCAGACCAAGAATTTAACTTTATCCCAATCAGTAGCTGATGCCCTCTTTTACATGAGAAATCTATTCCTTTTCAGAAACAGACCGTCAGGGGGCGCTGTATGGCTGATATTGTGGTGAAACCCTTCCCACGAGAAACAAGAAAAGTACGTACTTTTGGCAGTTTCCTGTCTGTGAACCTTGCTGCATTGTGGGAAATAGCTGTTTACAGCTGTTTCCAACTGCCAAAAAAACATGCAGCAGCTACATCACCTGCCAACAGTAAAAATGTCACCAAGTAATAAATGTCAGAATGTAAATCAGGGATTTAACTTGAGTTCCTCTGTAAGAAGTTCTTGGGCAATGCTGAACTTATTTAATTAACGCAGGAAGAAAAAAAGTTCCTGGGCCTTCTTTTGGGTTGAGATGGTGGAGCTTAGGAGTCGAACACAGGGAGCTCCTGGAACTTCAGCCCTGTCAATGAGAATTGGACAGGCTGTGGTGATCTGCCTTCTGAAGTCAATGATTTATGCCAAGGCAAACATAGGCATATTTATGGTAGGAGGGAGAGAGTGTGCTATAGCCAAAAATGGGTGCTTAATTTCTAATACAGCTGATTGATGGCTTTTGGTTTAAGTAACAGAATTGGACATCAGTATAGAACAAAACACAGGCACCCAATTCATTAATTAACATTCATAGCTGGTGCTCCAGCTATTCAGCTGAGTGCCGATGTTCACTTTAAATCAAGCACCTGAGAAGGATAATTATGGAAGGTGAGTATCGGTTAGGGTTAATGGCTAGTTAGACATTATTTTAGGAGTGTTCGTTTTAAGAGATAAGGGAGGCAGAGGTTAGATTTAACACTTTATTGACATTAGGGGATCAGGATTACATTAGAGAGAATGGCATTATAAGCATTGTAAGGGATAGCTAATTGATGGCGAAGACTGCCAAAAACACAGACAAAATTACCATTACTAGAATATCTGTGAGAGGCACAAACAGTCACTACTTACCATTGCATCATTCAGGCTAGTAAGTGAATTTGGCTAGTACCAAAAAAGAATGATTATCAGTTAAGAAAAAAATATATACTACTTTGTTTTATATTCATAGAACAGTTAAGATGTTAGTCCAGCAACATTTAACATTTCATCTGTGAGTGGATATAGATATACCATAATAACCTACTGGCTCAGCAAACAGAAGTCCAGAGTAATATCCACTCTCACCCATACCTGCCCCTTCTGTAGAGGAAAAGTAGTTCTTTCATGAATAATTACTCTAGTGCCTCTTCCTGCCTCATTTTTCACTCTCTTAGGCAGGACCAGTTCTCTCATGAAGCAAGGTGAAGCACTTGCATCAGGCGCAGCATGGTTGTTCTGTGTGTTTACACTTACAGCATGCAGTCAGTAGAGATGTCGCGAACCTCCGATTTTCGGTTTGCGAACCCTGTTTGCGAACTTCCGCGAAAGGTTCGGTTCGCGAACCGCAATAGACTTCAATGGGGAGGCGAACTTTGAAAATTTGAAAAAAATTCCACCAGCTAGAAAAATGATAGAAAACATGTTTCAAGAGCTCTAATATCTGGAGGCACACCTGATTAAGTGAAATACACATCACTGCTGAACCCACCCACCCTCCTTCCTCCAAGCTAGGTCCTTTATACCATTTGACTCAGTTATCTGCCTACACTAATTAGTTATAGGACAGCTGCTACACACTCTGCTAGGGAGATTTGAATTGGCCTCTGGCCTCCTCCCACCTCCCTCCTCCCCTTCTACCCTTCTACCTTCTCTCTCTCTCTCTCTCTCTAGTAGGGATGGTCACCGCTTTCCGCGGAATTGTATTTTGAGCATAAATGGATTGAGCATAAACGGTACATGCTAGGCTGGCTTCAGCATGTAGTGTTGGTGAGAGAGAGAGAGAGAGAGAGAGAGAGAGAGAGAGAGAGAGAGAGAGAGAGAGAGAGAGAGAGAGAGAGAGAGATGAATCTACCTGTCTATCTGGGGTTCTCTTTGGACAACTGTTGAACACAAAATACAAGGCCATGTCTGGCTACATGTCTGTAAGCAGTGGCTGCATGGTGTAATGGTGAATGGCTCTGCCTCTGACACAGGAGACCAGAGTTCGAATCTTGTCTCTGTCTGTTCAGTAAGCCAGCACCTATTCAGTAGGAGACCTTAGGCAAGTCTTCCTAACACTGCTATCTTGTCTAATTTTTCTCTTGACAACTGTTGAACACAAAATACAAGGCCATGTCTGGCTACATATCTGTGCTACTGCCTATAGAGTGTGCCCTAGTGGCTGCAGCTCTGGTGCTTTGAGTCTGCCAGGAGAAAAGTGTGATATAAATGTTATTTGTCTTGTCTATTTTTTCTCTTGCATTAAGCATAAATGGTACATGCTAGGCTACTTTCAGCTACTTTCAGCTACTTTCAGCTACTTTCAGCTACTTTCAGCTACTTTCAGCTACTTTCAGCTAGTAGTGTTGGTGGTACAATGGATATGTTAGTTGCCTACCATACACTGAGGCCTGGGTTCAAATCCCTATCATGGTATATAAGCTGGTTTTTGAAATACTGGAATTCCCTGGCAGATGAGACCCTCCGAGGGAGGAGGAAATAGGTAGAAGGGTAGGAGGTGGGAGGAACCCACAAACAGGCTAATTAAAATCTCCCTAGCAGAGTGTGCAGCAGCTGTCTCTTAACTAATTAGTGTAGGCAGTATAAGGACCTTACTTGGAGGAGGGAGGGGGGGTGGGCCTCTAGCATTGAGAGCAGTGTGTATGGCAATAATGTGTCTGCTGGCTGTAATATAAAGAGTCAAAGTTTTGCTCAATAGAGCTTTATGGGGCGAAGCGAACTTCCGTGAAAGTTCGCGTTTGGTAGGTGAACGCGAACCCCCGAAGTTCGCCTGGAACCGTTCGCCGGCGAACAGTTCGCGACATCTCTAGCAGTCAGAATAAGAGAAGTGAGAGGAGAGCAAGCAAGGTAAAGAGGTTATCATTTGGGAAAATGAGCTTGTTGTGCTATGTGAGAAGTCTGACAGTGAGCGAGGAGGAGGGGAAGCAGCAGTGTTTCATTTGACTTGCACGGCAGAAGGGAGGAGTTGGCACTGCTATCCTCACTGAGGAGGAATGGGGTGGCTGAGGGTGAGCACTGCAGTTTGTTTGTCACAGTCTATCGCAACCAGCCAGCCAGTGTGTTATTGTGTTGAGCTGCAGCATTTCATGTCTCAGGTTGTTGCATATGCTCCCTTGCTGACTGAGAACATTAAATGAAGCAGAAATATTACATGCCATAATAGCATTCCGTAACAAAACTAGCACCCCAGCTACTGTATAACGTGCCGTGCAAATTGTTGGGTGCTGTGCGATCATTCCAAATAGGGAAGGTGAGGGGTGCAGCCTCACAGGTTTGCCTCAAGCAGCAAATATTCTAGAACCAGCCCTGCTCTTAGGTCTAATTGTAGCATTTAATATCAAAAAAGTTATCAACAAAAGTGTTTCTGGAACGATAAAATATTATACCTATTCCCTAAATTGTCTTACTTCTTATCATAATAACCGAATTAAAAGTATGACTAGTGTGTTCAGAAAAATAAAAATGTATTTTGGATGTAAATAATTCATCATGCTTTGCACAATTGTAGATTTGCAAGATGTCTTTTGTTATATTGTTTTTGGGATCTATGCTGTCCTTCGTCATTTAGGAAGTTGGGAGGTATGACTTGCTGTCTGGTAAAAACATGATGTTACACATTTATTTTGTTGATTGTAGCAGTCTTGCTGGTGTAAATTCCTGGATCTGTGCCCTGTATCTGGATTCTCTCACAGCTAGCTGTAGTACTTTCCCTTCCTGCCTCTCCTGGATTTCATGGGCAATTGAAGTAGCCGACCCGTGGCGTAGCATACGCCGCATAATGGGGTAGCGGGCAGGAAGGGGGTATTGGGCAAAGCTCCCTCACCTGGGTCCCCCATGTGTGCTCTCCCTCCAGCTTAAGTTTGTGGCGGGGAGGGGGGTTGGACCCCCCTCCCTCACCTGGGTCCCCCATGTGCACTCCACCTGTAGCTTAAAGAGAATCTGTACTCAAAAATGTTTACAATAAGAAGCATACCATTCCATTCATTATGTTCTCCTGGGCCCCTCTGTGCTGTTTCTGCCACTCCCTGCTGCAATCCTGGCTTGTAATTGCCAGTTTTAGGTAGTGTTTACAAACAAAAGACATGGCTGCTAACCAGCTTATGATAGGCTGAGAGGAGCTCAGTCTGTGACTCATACAGAGCCTGTAGGGAGCTTGGAGAGGGTGTGTATAGCTTATATCCTATCACAAGCAGAACAGCACATCCCTGCCTGAGTGCCTGAGCCCGACAAAGCCATCAGAGGAAAAAGATTATATTATATTAAACTACAGCCACTGTGCAACTAGGAAAGGCTGCAGTAAGACAGACCACATTAGAACAAGTATAGGAACTTATTGGATAAAAGAAATAAGGCTGAACATTTTGTTACAGAGTCTCTTTAAGTTTGCGGCAGGGATGGGGGTCGGACCCCCCTCACCCGGGTCCCCCATGTGCGCTCTCCCTCCAGCTTAAGTAGTTTGCGGCGGGGAGGGGGTTCGGACCCTCCTCCCTCACCTGGGTCTCCCATCTGCGCTCCCCCTCCAGCTTAAAGGGATACTGTAGGGGGATAGGGGGAAAATGGGTTGAGCTTACCCGGGGCTTCTAATGGTCCCCCGCAGACATCCTGTGCCCGCGCAGCCACTCACCGATGCTCCGGCCCCGCCTCCGGTTCACTTCTGGAATTTCCGACTTTAAAGTCAGAAAACCACTGCGCATGCGTTGCCGTGTCCTTGATCCCACTGATGTCACCAGGAATGTATAGCACAATCCCAGTATGGTCTGTGTCTGTGCAGTACGCTCCTGGTGACATCAGCGGGATTGAGGACATGGCAACGCAGGTGCAGTGGTTTTCTGACTTTAAAGTCGGAAATTCCAGAAGTGAACCGGAGGCGGGGCCGGAGCATCGGTGAGTGGCTGCGCGGGCGCAGGATGTCTGTGGGGGACCGTTAGAAGCCCTGGGTAAGTTCAACTAATTTTCCCCCGACCCCCTACAGTATCCCTTTAAGTTTAGCAGCAACCACCACTATTAGTAAGAGGCAGCGGGCGGGGATGATTCACCTCTTCCGCGTTCCAGCGTGCGTTCCACTATCGTCCCTTCCTGCAATGCCATCCACTTACAATACAGAGGGCGGCATTGCAGGAAGTGACGATAGTGGAATGCACGCTGGAACGCGGAAGAGGTGAGTCATCCTCGCCCACTGCCTCTTACTAATAGTGGCGGCTGCTACTAAACTTAAAGCTTGAGGGGGAGCGCAGATGGGGGACCCAGGTGAGGAAGGGGGGTCCGCCCCCCCCCCCCTACCCGCTGCTGTGCCCAATACCCCCTTCCTGCCCACTACCTCCTCCAGCTTGGCAACCTCCCACCCACAGCTGGGGCGGTGTGGCGGGGCGGTGAAAAGTCTAGGACCTGCCCTGGGGGCAGGGCGCTACTTCTTCTCCTTGCTTCAAGGTTGAAGCATGTAGTGTATTATATGTATAGATGTGTCTAAGCCAGGCATGGGCAAACTTGTCCCTCCAGCTGTTAAGGAACTACAACTCTCACAATGCATTGCAGGAGTCTTACAGCCACACTCATGACTCATAAAGGCAAATGCATTGTGGAACTTGTAGTTCCTTAACAGCTGGAGGGGAAGTTTGCCCATGCCTGGTGTAAGCTACCCTCAAAGCCCAGATTGCTGGGTTTGCCCTCAAGTAGTGATCAATTAGAGCAACATGTACTGTATTTGGTATGTGCGTGCAAGGCTTAACAGTCATGCTAGTCTTCACTCAAGAAACAGGTCCCATTCTTTTGTCTTTCCTCTATATTTTAAAAATCTCTTCATACAGTCCACCCCTTATTGAATTTTGGTTGACCCTATGGATGTCTGTTTCTGCTTGTGTTGGCAACCTAGGCAAGACACTCAATGCAACCCTCTATATTTCTGTATAACAAATTAGATATTGTGCGGAAGACAACTTGGCAGTAATAGAAAATTTGTCAATTGAGCATTTTTGCATTATTTTTAACAGTTATAATTTACCGATTCTGTATTCTAAATCCAGAGGTGCTCAAACAACCTACAAATGACATTAATCCTTATTGAGGCATAAAACAAACAAAAGTCACACTTAGAAAGTCACCATTTTCTGAAATCCCAATCTTTTGATTTAAGGACTAGACTGACTTACCATATATACTTGCATATAAGCCGACCCGCGTACATTTTTTGTGCTGAAAAATTAGGTTTATTTGCGAGTATATAAAGTATGGTGTAGTCAGCAATAATCTCCCCCTCCCCCATTCACATAACCAGATACGCTATATAATTATTAAAACCTTGCTCACTATGCCTACTCTCCTGTTGCATGTATTTTGGTGTGATGAGCTTACCTTCCAGCGGCAGGCCCTGCGACGTCTCCGGCGTGGTTCGGGCGAGCGGCGGGACTGCCATGATAGAATCCTCTGGCGGCATCCCCGGCTTCCCTCCGGCAGTGTCTTCCGGCTCGCACGCGGCCAAAGGTCACATCGCGCAAGTTCAAGTGAGCCTTATAGGCTCAGGAGGAGGGTTAGGGATGACTGCAGGTGATGTCACTAGGTGACATCACCAAATGGGAGTGGCTACTGTTTGAGTATTTTTGTATATAAAGCCAGAGGCATTCAGTGCTTGCTGACATTGATACTAATCAGTTCGCTGGTTCTAGGTCTAGTTAGCTACTCTGAGCTACATTGATATATTGTGTAGACGCATAATATATACAGTATGTACTCCAGTTAGTGAGTCTTTATTATTTCATATATATTTGTAATATTATTATTGTAACATCTCCTTGTATATTATCTGTACCGACTTTTGCCTGCCTCTTGACCTCGCTCCTGTCTAGTCCTCCTGTACCGCTGCCAACTGATATTCGTTACCGACTCGGCCTGTCCCTGACTACATTATTGCCTAATCCTTACAATACGACTGACATCTGACTTGTGTATGACTCTGTTCAATTATTGACTACAATTTAGCCTAGCTACTCTGTACTTTGATAACTTTGACTGGTGAACGACCTTAGCCTGATCCTGACTACGCTATTACTATTGTTGTATATTACCTGTACGCTATCATACCACGCACCAGCGTGATATTTGGATAGACTCAGAATGCCATTTGTGTGATTGGCCTAACACTGGAATTTTACGCAATTGTCGGTTAGAAAAAGATGTTTTGCCTTACCAATAACTTGCAAACAATAGTTAACAGTCCTCCTGTAATCTTCTGGTCACCCTTAAGAGGAAAAATACACTTTAGTTAAAGTATATATTAGATTGTTCTTAAATGATGTAGAAAATATTTATGGTGAATACTAGCATAAAAAGTGATGGTGACGGAATTTGGAAGGATTTTTTTTTTCTTGTAAACCAATATGTTGTATTTTTTTGAAAATAAGAATGTTGGTAAAATGCATTGAAATTGATAGTGCATTAGAAACCCTATTGCAATTTTATTTTTGCAAAATGTGTATGTGAAAAAAATATAACTTCACTGAATGATCAGTGTTCCAAATTAGAACCTTAAAGAGGAGCTGTTAGGTATAGGGTCTCAGAGAAAAAAAAACACATATATCAGTAGCTAAATATTGGCTGTACTTACATTACATATGCATTTCACTGTCCACGTTTGGATTTCACAGAATTTTTATATAGTATTTGCAGAGAATGATGCTCCTGACAGCTCATGGCAGGTTCCATGTTTGTCTGTCTTCTATGAAGCCAATTGTGATGTCATATCCTCCCTGCTTCCTGATGATTCGACTCACAAAAAAGATCCTAATGGACAACACTACTGTGCAATGAATATTAATTAGCCATGTGGCTAGGAACAATAGCGGACTCATGCAGTATACTCTAACGGAACATGTGCCCTGTGATTTTTCAGTGCTGTGAGCTGGGCTGCATTACAAGCTGCTGTAACATGCGCCTGTAACTTCTCACTGTGAAAGCAGCCTTAGGCCTGGAACCCACTGAAAACCGCAAACGCAAAACGCAACCGCTAGCGTTTTGTCTGAGCGGTTTGCAAGCGGATTCATGCGCGTTTTTGGTCGTGTTTTGCAACATTGTATTTTTTTCCCCAGCGGGTGCCTAGCGTTTTGCGTTTTGCGTTTTTATCCTGATTGGTCCTGTGAATTATTTTTCATTTTGTTACAGTGTGCTGAACCGCAAAACGCTAGCAAAACCGCTCAGTTTAGGTTTTGCTGAGCGTTTCCGCTAGCGGTTCAATACTTTACATTGAAGCGCTAACGCTCCCAAAATGCTGCACGTCCTGCGTTTGCGTTTCTGAGAAACGCAAACGCTCCTGTGGAAGTTGCCCCATCCATTAACATTAGCCCAGCGTTTTGGCAAACTGCTAGCGTATCGCAGTGCTGCCAAAAGCGCTCCTGTGGGTTCCAGCCCTTAGGGTGTGATAGGGAAATGAAGGAGAGGACCCAAGGTAGTTCACTGGGGAGAAGAAGCAGCCCCAGAATGCTCTGCAGTATCTGTTATGCGTCCTGCCGGCCTCCTTACGAGCTTGGGAATTACAGCCTTGCTGTTCAGCACACATCAAAGTAACAGAGATTTTTAACTTCAGTATTGCCTTTTTGGCTTCCTTCTAAACTGTTTAACACAGGAGAATAGAGGTTTAAATTAGCTTTTGCAGCCTGACAGTTACTCTTTAAGATGATTTAAAAAAAACTTTTCTCAAGTAGGTGTACAAATCAATATTTGATTAATATGTAGGTTTTATAAAATATGGTACTCAGATATTATGTTTAGACACAGTATTTTCTGACCCTTTAAAGCGGACCTGAACTCGGGTTCACTCACTGCTCTAAAAGAACAGCATAATAACCTTTTATAGAAAAAACATTTCTTAGTTACAACTGATACAAATCCTGGAATAAATCTGTACTGTTTCTACTTCCTGCTTTCATGGAAGCAGACACATTGTTAACATCATGTGCTTTCAAATGAGTTTATCTGCTGTGGCAGTCAGGTGACACAGGGAGAGATCAAATTACAACTTGTTTTTAGACACAAATGAGGGTAAATTAGGCTAAACTTTGTAAATATGTACAGGGTGTATTTCTGTATGTTTTCCTTCTGTCCTGTCCAAGAGTTCAGGTCTACTTTAATGGAATACTGAGGTGGAAATAAACTCTTGAGAAAAACATGTGCATGTACAGTGCCAATCATACAAATAACTAGAATGTATTTCTATTATTATTATTTTTTAATTGCTTGAAAGACTTAAAGGGACTCCGAGCTCAAAATAATAATGAAAATGGTACTCACCTGGGGCTTTCTGCAGCCCACCGTAGGTCGGGAGGTCCCACGACCTCCATCTGGCTCTTCTCCCAGGCCTTCGCCAGATATGGCTCCCCGGTGGCTTTCCGGCGACACTGGCCCGATTGTCGGGCCAGTTCTTCCACATACGCAACCGCTGTCGTCACGCGCCGGCCGCCTCGCGTCATCATGGTGGCCGGCGTGATGACGCGAGGCGGCCGGCGCGTGACGACAGCGGTTGCGTATGCGGAAGAATTGGCCCGACACTCGGGCCATTGTCGCCGGAAAGCCGTAGGAGAACCATATCTGGCGAAGGCCTGGGAGAAGAGCCAGATGGACGTCGTGGGACCTCCCGACCTACAGTGGTCTGCAGAAAGCCCCAGGTGAGTACCATTTTCATTATTATTTTGAGCTCGGACCCACTTGCCGACCGCCCACTCATAACGTGCGTCGGCAAAGTGGTAGCTGCGTCGCCGGCTGCAGGCTAATTAATCAGGAAACAGCCGCTCGCGCAAGCGGCTGCTTCCTGTCCATTCACAGCGGGGGCTCCGTGAATAGCCCGCAGGCTGCCGATCGCGGCTCGCAGGCTAAATGTAAACACAAGCGGAAATAATCCACTTTGTGTACATTTTTACAACGCTGTTAACAGTAGCAGCGTTGTACTAGATCAGCGATCCCCGGCCAATCAGCGGCCAGGGATCACTGTCACATGACAGGCAGGAGCCTATTAGAGGCTGCACAGGACAGATCCGTTCCTGTGCAGCCTCCGATCTCCGGGGCAGGGAGGGAGAAGAGGGAGAGGGGGAATCCTGCCATGGAGGGGGCTTTGAGGTGCCCCCCCCCCACCACCCACACGCATGCAAGAGCGATCAAACCCCCCCAGCACATCATCCCCCTAGTGGGGAAAAAAGGGGGGCGATCTGGTTGCTCTGCCTGTTATTTAATCTGTGCTGGGGGCTGTAGAGCCCACCCAGCACAGATCTTAGAAATCAGCGCTGGTCCTTAAGGGGCGGTAAAGGCTGAGTCCTGAAGGGGTTAAAGGACACCTGAAGTGAGAGGGATATGGAGGCTGACATATGTATTTCCTATTAAACAATACCAGTTGCCTGGCTTTCCTGTTGATCACCGCTTAAGTAACCCATACACTGGGTCGATTTTCCCACCGATACACAGCAGATTCGATCACTGTGATCGAATGTGCTGTGAAATCGTTAATGCAAACACTGATCAACCGATTGCCATCCAACATCGGTCGTTTCAGTCGATCAGTCTCGACAGAAAAATGTGCACGATAGTTGGCGGGTCGGGTGCGCATCATTAGTGGCGTTCAATTCGGCAGCGACCAACGCAGCATATCGGCAGCAACATTATCACCTGCCCAGCTGGCGCAAGTTCCCGGGATCCATCTCACTTTTTTCTCCATCTCCTCCTCCCTTCCTGTCGTGTCCTGTGACTAGCCAAAGTTCAAACAGTAGCGCGCCCTCTACTGTATGAACTTCTGCTAGTCACAGGGCGTGACAGGAAGGGAAGAGGGGAAGAAGTGAGGGACAGCATGGATCCCGGGGACTCGCGCCGGCCGGACAGGTGATGTTGTTGCTGCTGGCCGGGGGAGCCCAAATGGGGGGAGGCCAGGGGCAGTGAGGCAAGCGGCAGCTGCACAGGTTTTGAATCGATTTCATGCTGAAATCAATTAAAACCTGTGTGCAGTGTATGGGCAAAATTTATATCTCTCTTTGATCAGATTAAATCAGAGAAGGATCTATCTGTTAGTCGATCTGGTGGCCATCTATTAGTGTATGGCCACGTTAATACTTTTAGCCATAGACCCTGAACAAACATGCAAATCAGATGTTAAGTTTGACTGTATTAGCCACATGCCTGTTCCCATTCATTGATCTAAGTCCCCGGTAGAAAGACCAAAGGCTTCTTATCAGAAACCACTGTCTTTCTAATAAAAAAAAAAAAATCCTGTCCTCTATACCAGAGTTCTCCAACCCTGTCCTCAAGGCCCACCAACAGTACATGTTTTGCCAGAAACCACAAGCATTCACAGGTGGGGTAATTAGTGTTGGAGCAGATCTGATTAACTACCTGTTGTAACGATTGTGGAACTTTCTCCGTGATCAGCGCACAACGGCGTGCGCTGACACGGCGGAAATCCTCCACAAGCGTATATTTGCAGGCACCCAGCAAAAGGTGCTACGCACCTGTAGAGGGAAATTCCTGTCGGCAGATGGCGCTGGGGAGTGCAGAGGAACCAATCCTCTGTACCTTAACAAGTGCCAGACAGGAATTGTACGAAGCGCAGAACGCAATCGCAAGAGAGGCGATTGCGAATGAGATTGAGCAAAGGGACAGGTTGTATGTGTGTGCGCCAATCCAGTCGCCACTCCGCGACCGCGCACACACAACAGCAGATATGAAATAGGAACGCGATCGCGAGAGGTGCGATCGCCAGACGTGACACAAGGCAGATCAGAATAGAATACGAGGGTAGCAAAAGCACAGCAAATAATACAATAAGGAGATACGGAAAATAATAAACGCTAGCTAACCGCGAACACCGCACTCATTCGCAACAGTGCACGCGGTTATGCGCGGTCTCCACGTGATAAGCACAATAGAGACAAGCACGCCTAACTAACCATCGACATACAAACATGAAACAGAGGACGCGAGCACTTGCTTAACGGTTACCACACCGAGCCTGCAGCAAGCGTAGCGGACAAGACAGACACACGAAAACAGGGACAAGCGAGAGATAGGATCCACAGCACTAGCGAAAAGTGGCTAGCGCGATCCAGGTACAGAGTAGCAGAACAGAAGGATCCCCAGCGCTAGCGAAAAGTAGCTAGCGCGATCCCAGGAGACAGAACAGAAGAGATAGCTGGTAGCAACCGCTGCACCAGCTATACTCCAAGAACAGAGATCAGAACCATTTCCTGTCGACCACCTTTGGGGCAGGACAATGGCAACAGGCAAGACAAGGCAGAACAGGCAATACAGATAATACAACCTGACTGGGCTAGAAGGGAAGCCTAAAGCAACCCCCAGGAATTAACTATACTAGATAGCAATGGCTGACACTCCAGCAGTGTCCATCAGGAACAGACCATGGAAAGGAAATGTCCAGCAAAGCATTCTGGGAGCAGAATGCTTTTATAGTGCCAGTCATCAAAAGAAGGCAGGTAAGGGATTTGCATGACTAATGTATGCAAATTCCTCAGCAACACAAGCTGCAAAACTGACAGAAGCTTTTCTTTCCAGAGTCCTGCAGCATGCAAATCAAAACAATGGTCAAAAAGCTGCCTGCCTGCACAGGCAGCTGAGCAAATCATCACACCTGTGTGGATTTCCACAAAACATGCACTGTTGGTGGGCCTTAAGGACAGGGTTGGGGAACACTGACTCTATACCCTTCCTGGAAGTGAGAGCGTTCGCTTACAGGATTAAAAAAAAGTTTTGACTGTGGCCAAATACTAAAACTACATCTACATATATTTTTCATAAAATAAACGGACATTACATTTAAAATTAACTGTTTCTATCCCACACTAAAAATTACCCAAATAAAATTTTTTATGAAAAAAAAAATTACAATTAAAAAAAAAAAAAAAAACATAAATAGTTACCTACGGGTCTGACATTTTTAAATTATAAGCTTGTAAATAGTGATGAATGCAAAACTGAGAAGATGCACATTTTATTTCCAAATAAAATATTGGTGCCATACATTGTGATAGGGACATAATTTAAATGGTGTAATAACCGGGGCAAATAAAATACATCAGTTTTAATTATGGTAGCATGTATTATTTTAAAGCAATAATGGCCGGAAACTGTGAAATAATGAATTGTTTCCATTTTTTTAAAATATTCCTGTTAAAATGCATTTAGAAAAAAATAAATTCTTAGCAAAATGTACCTCCCAAAGAAAGCCTAATTGGTGACGGAAAAAACAAGATATAGATCAATTCATTATGATAATTAGTCATAGTTATTTGCTAATGAATGGGAGGTGAAAATTGCTCTGATGCATAAGGTGAAAAATACCCGCGGGCTGAAATGGTTAAAGGGGCACTATGGCGAAAAATTGTAAAATTTTAAGTATGTGCAAACGTAGACAAATAAGAAGTACATTTTTTCCAAAGTAAAATGAGCCACAAATTACTTTTCTCCTATGCAAAAAAGAAGTAACAGAGGCGCCAAAGTAGGGTAAAATATATTAAAAACCGTCTAAAGGGAAGGAAATGGGTGGATTCACCTCCCTCAAGTATATAAATGACCAAACAGTATAAGCCGTTTAAGGCCAAAACCTTTTAATTTACAACAATTCTCCAAAAAATGCTGCAACGCGTTTCACGGGCCAAGCATCCCGCTTCATCAGGCAATTGTCCAAGGAGAACTCTATAAAAAAACAAACATAAAAAACTAGACTAAGAGGTGCTAGGAATAGATCAATATCACAGCCAGTCATTTACAAATAAATCAGTTATTTTACAAGTCAATCCCCATTTGTGCAACAGTAGGTAATCAAATGTCCATCATGCCTTATTAGATAATAGAAGCCATTGTAACTCCAATGTGTATGATATAAACTGTAAGAAAACTCTTTTACCTGAATGTAAATATCCCTATATGTCACTTCAATCAAAGACTGGTTCTGTAGCTTTAATACATAAATAACCCAAAAACCTCTGGGGATAGGTAATGAATCTTAAATGATCTCACATAAAAATGTGCATGGCAGCACCCATAAAGCCAAACTGTAACTTACCAATAGTAGATCTATCTCTCTGCTAGAGCGCCTCTGTGAGGGGCTGCGGCGTCCAGCAGGCTTAATATAATATTACGTGGGCGCCAAAACCCGGCCGCCCAGATGTTAGAACCGGAAGTCACGTTACGTCAGGGTAGCGCTATGCGACGAGAAGTACGCATGACGCTTGGTGAGTACTAGTTTGGGTAGCGTGATGCGACGATAATGACGCATCCATGTGTTGGAAACAACAGGGCGGAGGCAGAAATGAGGTCGGTGACGCATGACGCTTGGTGAGTACTAGTTCGGGTAGCGTGATGCGACGATAATGACGCATCCATGTGTTGGAAACAACAGGGCGGAGGCAGAAATGAGGTCGCCACAATGTTAATTGGTATAGATGTGTGGCGCATGCCTGAAGGGGAAAATGCAGACTCGTCTGCCATATTGGTAATGGGAATTTATCCCTGACACCTGTTAGGGGATCGCTAAAGGAATATATAACAGAATAAATAAACAACAAGGGCTGTACCCAGGGTAAATATATATATATATATATATATATATATATATATATATATATATATATATATATATATATACATATATATATACAGGGTCTTCTCAAAAAATTAGCATATTGTGATAAAGTTCATTATTTTCTGTAATGTACTGATAAACATTAGACTTCCATATATTTTAGATTCAAATACACACAACTGAAGTAGTTCAAGCCTTTTATTGTTTTAATATTGATGATTTTGGCATACAGCTCATGAAAACCCAAATTTCCTATCTCAAAAAATTAGCATATTTGATCCAACCAATAAAAGAAAAGGGATTTTAAAACAAAAAAAAGTCAACCTTCAAATAATTATGTTCAGTTATGCACTCAATACTTGGTCGGGAATCCTTTTGCAGAACTGACTGCTTCAATGCGGCGTGGCATGGAGGCAATCAGCCTGTGGCACTGCTCAGGTGTTATGGAAGCCCAGGATGCTTCGATAGCGGCCTTAAGCTCATCCAGAGTGTTGGGTCTTGCGTCTCTCAACTTTCTCTTCACAATATCCCACAGATTCTCTATGGGGTTCAGGTCAGGAGAGTTGGCAGGCCAATTGAGCACAGTAATACCATGGTCAGTAAACCATTTACCAGTGGTTTTGGGACTGTGAGCAGGTGCCCGGTCGTGCTGAAAAATGAAATCTTCATCTCCATAAAGCTTTTCAGCAGATGGAAGCATGAACCCACTTTTGAACCAGAAACAGCGGCAGAAGTGAGTGACCTGGGCTACAGAGAAGCAGCACTGGACTGTTGCTCAGTGGTCCAAAGTACTTTTTTCAGATGAAAGCAACTTTTACATGTAATTCAGAAATCAAGGTGCCAGAGTCTGGAGGAAGACTGGTTAGAGGAAAATGCCAAAATGCCTGAAGTCCAGTGTCAAGTACCCACAGTCAGTGATGGTCTGGGGTGCCATGTCAGCTGCTGGTGTTGATCCACTGTGTTTTATCAAGGGCAGGGTCAATGCAGCTAGTTATCAGGAGATTTTGGAGCACTTCATGCTTCCATCTGCTGAAAAGCTTTATGGAGATGAAGATTACATTTTTCAGCACGACCTGGCACCTGCTCACAGTGCCAAAACCACTGGTAAATGGTTTACTGACCATGGTATTACTGTACTCAATTGACCTGCCAACTCTCCTGACCTGAACCCCATAGAGAATCTGTGGGATATTGTGAAGAGAAAGTTGAGAGACGCAAGACCCAACACTCTGGATGAGCTTAAGGCCGCTATCGAAGCATCCTGGGCCTCCATAACACCTGAGCAGTGCCACAGGCTGATTGTCTCCATGCCACGCCGCATTGAAGCAGTCATTTCTGCAAAAGGATTCCCGACCAAGTATTGAGTGCATAACTGAACATAATTATTTGAAGGTTGACTTTTTTTTGTTTTAAAAACTCTTTTCTTTTATTAGTCGGATGAAATATGCTAATTTTTTGAGATAGGAAATTTGGGTTTTCATGAGCTGTATGCCAAAATCATCAATATTAAAACAATAAAAGGCTTGAACTACTTCTGTTGTGTGTATTTGAATCTAAAATATATGAAAGTCTAATGTTTATGAGTACATTACAGAAAATAATGAACTTTATCACAATATGCTAATTTTTTGAGAAGACCCTGTATATATATATATATATATATATATATACATATATATACATATCCTTAATCATTGACTGATCTTGGTTGTATGGAGATAGATGTCTTTTTCCGAAAAAATAACCTTTTCTCTCCTCTGCTTGATTTTTAAACACAGGAATTATGATCAACAATAATCTTTTTCACCACTAGAGGGTAGTATCATTATATACAATCGACGGAGTTTTATACTATATATTTTTTAGCTTTTATACCCAAGGGGGATAGCCTCCATATCGAGAAACAATATATTTTTACCCTGGGTACAGCCCTTGTTGTTTATTTATTCTTTTATATATTCCTTTAGCGATCCCCTAACAGGTGTCAGGGATACATTCCCATTACCAATATGGCGAACGAGTCCGCATTTTCCCCTTCAGGCATGCGCCACACATCTATACCAATTAACATTGTAGCGACCTCATTTCCGCCTCCGCCCTGTTGTTTCCAACACATGGATGCGTCATTATCGTCGCATCACGCTACCCGAACTAGTACTCACCAAGCGTCATGCGTCACCGACCTCATTTCTGCCTCCGCCCTGTTGTTTCCAACACATGGATGCGTCATTATCGTCGCATCACGCTACCCGAACTAGTACTCACCAAGCGTCATGCGTACTTCTCGTCGCATAGCGCTATCCTGACGTAACGTGACTTCCGGTTCTAACATCTGGGCGGCCGGGTTTTGGTGCCCACGTAATATTATATTAAGCCTGCTGGACGCCGCAGCCCCTCACAGAGGCGCTCTAGCAGAGAGATATATCTACTATTGGTAAGTTACAGTTTGGCTTTATGGGTGCCGCCATGCACATTTTTATGTGAGATCATTTAAGATTCATTACCTATCCCCAGAGGTTTTTGGGTTATTTATGTATTAAAGCTACAGAACCAGTCTTTGATTGAAGTGACATAAAGGGATATTTACATTCAGGTAAAAGAGTTTTCTTACAGTTTATATCATACACATTGGAGTTACAATGGCTTCTATTATCTAATAAGGCATGATGGACATTTGATTACCTACTGTTGCACAAATGGGGATTGACTTGTAAAATAACTGATTTATTTGTAAATGACTGGCTGTGATATTGATCTATTCCTAGCACCTCTTAGTCTTGTTTTTTATGTTTGTTTTTTTATAGAGTTCTCCTTGTACAATTGCCTGATGAAGCGGGATGCTTGGCCCGTGAAACGCGTTGCAGCATTTTTTGGAGAATTGTTGTAAATTAAAAGGTTTTGGCCTTAAACGGCTTATACTGTTTGGTCATTTATATACTTGAGGGAGGTGAATCCACCCATTTCCTTCCCTTTAGACGGTTCTTAATATATTTTAACCTACTTTGGCGCCTCTGTTACTTCTTTTTTGCATTATCTTAGTCCACCCTTGGTGGAGGGGTGTATCCCCGTTCCTTCCTATCTACAGAGAGCTACTTTTTAACCTGAGTGGGGTCAGGTGATAATTCTCCCCACCAGTTTTTTCAGTGGTCGCCTGTGTGGTGACCCAGACTTGTGAGTATATTTTCATTATCCTCAAACTTATCCAAAATCTGCAGTAATTACTACACCAGATTGGGCTCTCGGTTTCTTGTTTTTTGTCTTTCTACTTTTCTCCTATGTTGCTGTCACTTACAGTAGGTAGTAGAAATCTGACAGAAGTGACAGGTTTTGGACTAGTCCATCTCTTCATAGGGGATTCTCAGCAAGGCTTTTATTCTTCATAAAGATATTTCCTAAAAAGAATTTAAACAATGATGCCGGCCAGCTTCCCTGCTCGCTGCACAGTTTTTTGGCAGTTGGACAGAGCAACTGCCATTCACTAAGTGCTTTTGAAAAATACATAAATCCCGGAGAATCCCCCATGAAGAGATGGACTAGTCCAAAACGTGTCACTTCTGTCAGATTTCTACTATCTACTGTAAGTGACAGCAACATAGGAGAAAAGTAATGTATGGCTCATTTTACTCTGGAAAAAAGCATACTTCTTATTTTGTATATGTTTGCACCTATTTTAAATTTTACAATTTTTGTCCATAGTGCCCCTTTATGAAAATTAGAGACACTTTCCTCACTAACTACCAACTATCGCCACTTTGTGGTGACATCTGTCCTCCCTGTTTCCAGGGGCCTATTCAGGGACTGTGATCAGGTGGTCACCAGCACCAAAGTCTTACAACCCCTGTGAAAAAGAACCTAGGTGGCGACTTAGACTACACCTGGAAGAAGCTGCCCCAACACCAGTGAAAGTGACAACGGATTACTAGGAAATGTGGCATTTTCCTTATACATTGGAAATGAACTGCAACATACTTATAGATAGAACAAATGCTGACATATTATTTTTCTTTTTAAACAATACACATTGCCTGACTGTCCTGCTGATCCACTGCCTCTATTAGCCATGGACCCTAAACAAGCAGGTAGATCAGATGTTTCTGACTAAAATCTGACAACAAGATTAGCTGCATGCTTGTTTCAGGTGTGTGATTTAGACTCTACCAACCAGAAAGATTAGCAGGACTACCAGGCAACTGAACAGGAACATGATTATGGCGGCTTTCATTTGTCTGTAACCTCAGTTTCCTTTTAACAGGGCTTCATGTTTATTAACTTTGGTATGAGCTTGGCAAAACCTTGGAAACTAGGTGACTTACAGCTGTGTAACTGCAAAGTTTTGTTTACTAGTTTACTCGAGGGGACCCGGCATTAAAACTAGTAGGATGCTTCTTGCTCGCGGTAAGCTGGTCATGTCCACTACTTTATAAGAAATGGGGAACCCAGGGAGAAACACTAAAATTGAAATGGCACACCAGGAACCATGCACACGGCATTTGACCTCCGGGCTTTGGGCAGGACACTTGCTTCGGCAACCGCCTCCACTCGTATAACTTCATTAAACATATTCGGTTGGTGGTGTGGATAGTGTTTAATGTTGGGTCCCCTATTCCTTACAAACTAGACTAGGGCCAAGTTTTGTATATATAAGACCTTCTCAAACCGTTATGAACCACCTCCAAAGGGGTACAAATGAGGGACATACTTGTTGTTAGTTTTATATTTTATACAACAAATCTGTAAATGAACTGGATTACTCATAAAGGACAACTGTAGTGAGAGGCTGCCATATTTATTTTCTTTTTAAGTAATACCAGTTGTCTGGTTATCCTGCTGATCCCTCTGCTTCTAATACTTTTAGCCATATACCCTTAACAAGCATGCAGCAGAATGGGTATTTCTGACATTGTCAGATGTGACAAGATTAGCTGCATGCTTGTTTCTCGTGTTAGGTTAGGTTTCCATTCATGCAAAAATGGGCCGATTCCCCGGTCACAAATTCGGTTGGAATTTGGCAGCCTATAAAAGGCTATGCAGAGCATCCGAATTCGTGGACAGGGAAAAATGTGAGGCCCTGCAGCATAATGATCGCACCACCTGTCCAAATCCCATAGCCGCGCATAGCACGGCTAGAGGGATTCGGCTGCGAGGCAAGTCACAGCTGTGCCGGCATCGCGTCTCGCAAGATGCATGCCGCGCACAGTGGAAACGAGTCCTAATTATTCAGACATTACTTAAGCCTAATAGATCAGCAGGGCTGCCAGGAAACTGGTATTGTTTAAAAGGAAATATATGTGGCAGCCTCCACATACCTCTCACTACAATTGTCCTTTAAAGAAATCTAGAATACTCTATGCATAAAAAAATGAAAATGTTAAATGGGAAAATATATTAAAACCTTACTTGTATAGGATTTTCTGGTGTAAGAATACACTTCAGCGCTTTCTGAATAAAAAAATAAATAAAATAAACAAGTATTACATAATTTTTATGAAGTTCATAATAATAATGAAATGTCAAGCCTGCTGCTCTCAGGAGTGCATCTATGGGACAGGTGCCACCCGCAAAACGCTAGCGGTTTTTGAAACTCTTTTTCTTATTTTTATGAAGCGTTTCACCTAGCGTTTTGCGTTTTTTTTGGGTAGCGTTTTTGGTGAGTAGATTTCATATATTGTTACAGTAAAGCTGCTACTGAACAGCTTCTGTAACAAAAACGCCTGCAAAACCGCTCCGAACTGGCGTTTTTCAGAGCGGTTTGCGTTTTTCCTATACTTAACATTGGAGGCAGAAACGCCTCCGCAATCCAAAAAATGCCTCAGCCAGGGAATATGCGTTTCAGCAAAACGCCTCCCGCTCTGGTGTGAACTACCCCATTGAAATACATTACCCTAGCGTATCCACAGCCGCAAGCGGCTGTAAAAACGCAAGAAGACCCGCTCGGTGTGTACCAGCCCTCATAGTGTATTTTTAGTGCACTACAATTTTATAATACCCACAGTCAGATGGACGACACACTATGCTGCCCCCCATTGGCTATCTTAAGAATGAATGTCCTGGTATGTGCTGCTAATTACTTATACTGTATTATGGACATTTCTGAGGCTATATACGTTAAGTAAAGTTGCCATGATTTTAAAGGGAGTGTAATTGAAATGTACCATGAGTTTGAAAATGTATAACTGGATGCAATTTAAAGTAGAAAAAAAAATATTTATTTTTTATTTATTTATTAATTAAAAAAAAAAAGAATCCATGTTATTTGACAGTCAATCCAATTTACATTTGTTTTACATTTATTATTTCCTAGATTTAGGGCTCAAACACACTATAAGCGCTTTTCTGAGCGCATTTTGGCCATCAGCTTTCTGAAAGCTTTTTAAAAAGCACTCCCATTGACTTACATTAAAATTGTGGTAAGATCACGGTAAAATTGTGATTGTGATGATTTTACCACAATTTTAATGTAAGTCAATGGGAGCATTTAAAAAAAAAAAAAAAAACTCTCAGAAAGCTCTGATGGCCAAAAAAGTGCTCAGAAAAGCGCTTATAGTGTGTCTGAGCCTTAAAATCTAGAAAGCATTTTTTAAAGTGTACTCTTACTACTAAACGTAATACATTAAAATTTGCTGTAGTTGGAAAACATGGGGGGAATGTAAAAACTGCATTGAGCCAGTGTCCATAAAGCGGAACAATTTTTTTTTTTTTTTTTTTTTTTAATTATTATTATTATTATTTTTTCTATTAACACTTCCAAAAATTGATTGTTGCATTAGAGAGTGTGGTGGATGTCAGCAGTGGTTTGGGTTAATAAAAGCAGCTTGTATTCTCATATTTCTGGCATCAATCTGTGAAATCAGTGGTGAATGGATTATACTTGTTAGTAACCCATCTCTCACTTTATTTTTTAAAAAGTGAGATGATGGCCATTATCTTCTCACATTAGTGATTGATTGTCTTTGACCATTCCACCAGCAGCACTGAAGTTTCTTTTTCACAAGACATGGGATATCGGGTAAGAAAGAACTTTAATGGCATGCTACGCCAATTGTGGGAAGATGCCAAGCCTGTTCACCCAAACTGTATGGGGTCATTGGTGCCCAGACATGCCTCCTCCTCATCTTCCCCACCAACAAAGAACCCTAAATAATCATCATGTGCCATACAGTTTAGTCATTGTTGGAGGCTACGCCCTGTGCTTCAGGTGTTTGAGATGCTTACAGTAGATTTATCCAGGCATTCAAAGGATCACTCCTTCCTTTGACAAGAGTGGTGTGATGATCCGCTCAGCTGGCTGCACAGGCAGACAGCTGTTTGTCCATTCCTCTAGTCTGTGGGCTGCAGGTCTCTGGAACAGAGACCTGTCTTTTCATTGCAAGTTTCTGTTCTGTTCTCTTGCTGGGGAATTTGCATACATTCGTTATGCAAATCCCCTACCTGCCTTCTTTGATGACTGGCACTATAAGAGCTTTATGTTTCCCAGAATGCTTCGCTGGTCATTTCCCTTCCATGCTCAGTTCCTGATGGACACTGCTGGAGTGTCAGCCATTGCTATCTAGTATAGTTAATTCCTGGGGGTTGCTTTAGGCTCCCCTTCTAGCCCAGTCAGGTTGTATTATCTGTATTGCCTGTTCTGTCTTGTCTTGCCTGTTTGCCATTGTCCTGTCCCTATGGTGGTTGACAGGAAATGGTTCTGATCTATGTTCTTGGAGTATAGCTGGTGCAGCGGTTGCTACCAGCTATCTCTTCTGTTCTGTCTTCTGGGATCGCGCTAGCTACTTTGTGCTAGCGCTGGGGATCCTTCTGTTCTGTCTCCTGGGATCGCGCTAGCTACTTTGTGCGAGCGCTGGGGATCCTTCTGTTCTGTCTTGTCGGTCGCGATTGCGCTGTCACCAGCGGCGGTTGATAGCGAATCGTTCTGTCTTGCTGAGATCGCACTAGCCGCTAGCGTTAGCGGCTGTGGATCTTTCTGATCTGTGTTCCTGCTTGGATCACACTTGCTCTGGCGGAAGAGCGGTGGATCCTTCCTGCCTAGTTCTTGTTTTTCGTGTGTCTGTCTTGTCCGCTGCGCTTGCTACAGGCTCGGTGAGGTAACCGTTAAGCAAGCGCTCGCGTCCCCTGTTTCATGTTTGTCTGTTTATGGTTAGTTAGGCGTGCTTGTCTCTATTGTGCTTATCACGTGGAGATCGCGCATAACCGCGTGCACTGTTGCGAATGAGTGCGGTGTTCGCGGTTAGCTAGCGTTGTTATTTTCCATATCTCCTTATTGTATTTGCTGTGCCTTTGCTACCCTCGTATTCTATTCTGTTCTGCCTTGTGTCACGTCTCGCGATCGCACCTCTCGCGATCGCGTTCCTATTTCGTATCTGCTGTTGTGTGTGCGCGGTCGCGGAGTGGCGACTGGATTGGCGCACACACATACAACCTATCCCTTTTGCTCAATCTCATTCGCAATCGCCTCTCTTGCGATTGCGTTCTGCGCTTCGTACAATTCCTGTCTGGCACTTGTGGAGGTACAGAGGATTGGTTCCTCTGCACTCCCCAGCGCCATCTGCCGACAGGAATTTCCCTCTACAGGTGCGTAGCACCTTTTGCTGGGTTCCTGCAAATTATACGCTTGTGGAGGATCTCCGCCGTGTCAGCGCACGCGTTGTGCGCTGATCACGGGGAAAGTTCCACAATCGTGACAAGTGGAAGTTGTGAATTTGATTGAGGGTTTTCCTTTTTTTAAAGCAAACTTTGTAACTATGTATGTGGCCGGGTGCTAGCAGTGCTGCTACTGCAGGAGGAAGAGGAGAAAGGGGTAGTCTCCTGACATCACTGTGTGGACTGTGGTGGGGGAAATATTTACACAGCCAGTCTCATATTACGGTACTTTGGTTAGATGCGTGAGCTTTGCTTTTTCTTTAGCTGGGCTGGGTAGTATCTGGAACAATTTCAATTTGTAGTGGGGACCTAGAATGGTGGTCTATCAACAGTCATACGGCTTTTTTTATACTGTGAATATGGGAGACCCTACATGAGCATGACAGCATGCACATATCCACTACCACCTCCTCTAACTCCTAAAGATGGCTTCTCTACCTTTTTAGTCCCGATGCATTATGGAATGGAGAGTTCCCTTATCTCCTTTTCCTCCCCCTCATCCTCCCCTTCCCTCTGTACCGCACTTTTCATAAGGCCACACAATATTTGATAAATAGATGTGTTCCAACCTGACTGCTCCTGAGTCCTGACTTACAACATTTGTGGCCTGCTCCAAAGAGACTTTGCACAGCGTGTGCATCTGCATCCACTGGTCATTGGCAAATAAATCAGCTGTGCAGCTGTTCAAAGTGCTCTGATGGCTCCATGCATCAACCTGAAAAAATAATGCCTAATGGCTACCTTCTGCTCACACACGCAAGCATATGCAGGGTGGAGTTCCACCTTGTCAGTGTCACATATGAGTCTGTGGGGTGGCAGGCTCTGTTGCTGCTGAATTTTGGTATCAGGGTGTCGGGGGGCACATTTTTTATGTTTTTAATGGATATATGATGGATTAATAATAAAGATTTTGTATATTTTTTTTCTAAAAAACTTGTATTTTGGATGTTGTTCAGTCGGGTCATACTCACTTCCATACTAATCTCACTGTGTTTTGTTGAATTTTGGTAAGTGTGGCTGAAACAGTAGGGGAATGATCCATGGAAATGGCTGCATATTATGCAAGCCGGTCTGAGCAATTGCTCCAAAATAGGAACTGCCCTTCAATCTGGCTGCCTGATTCACTGCGAAATTGAGTTTGTAGATCTTGCTAGCTCAATCCCTATTTACTGATGCATCAGCACCACAGCCAGAAGAGAATCATTTTATTTTCTTTTTTAGGAGACCAAGATTTCAGGTTCTGCAATCACACATCTAGACCGGTCATATTCAAACAGCCTTTGAGAGTTTTAATCAGTTATTTTATTGAATGTAGTTTCTGAAATCACCATTTTGGAATATTTACAGTATAGATTAGTTTTGAAATCCTGAATGGCAGGAAATAAATTCTGTTATTACTTTTATGTATCTGCCTCTTTTAAGCACTTAGTGCAAAATGGACATTTATAAACATACTATTTGTGCACCTACAGTATTAGTGCAAATATGATGTTTCATAAAACTCATTCTGCCGAAGTGCACATACATCACAGTAGCACACATGTGTACATGCGCACACCAATTTTATCCCCTTTAAGGGATGTCATCAAGTGGTTAAAGTGGATCTGAGATGAACTTTTACTCATTGCATAATTGTGTTCGTTTCATATAGTTTATAGGGCATTCCTCAAGCCAAATACTTTTTTTGTTTTGTTTTAATGCTCTAATTCCCTATAAACTAAACCAGCCTCGCCCACAGCTTTTCACGGTGCCTGGGCACTGTAGCAAGGACTTATTGGAGCTCAGACTGGGCAGGAAGAGGAGGAGGTGTTACTAGCCAGAAATTTCTCGAGGCAGAGAGGAGGGAGGAGGAGGAAAGGGCACTGAATTTACACACAGGCAAGCTGATCGCATCTCCAGCCCTCAGCCTGTGACGATGTGACAAACAGAACATGGCTGATCTGATTGTATCACCAGAATAAATAATCAGAAAGGCCTAGTGCACACCGGAGCGTTTCCGCTGCGGTTTGCGATCTGCTTGCGGGTGCGGATCCGCTAGGGTAATGTATTTCAATGGGCTGGTGCACACCAGAGCGGGAGGCGTTTTGCAGAAACGCATACTCCCGGGCTGCTGCAGATTTTGGATTGCGGATGCGTTTCTGCCTCAATGTTAAGTATAGGAAAAACGCAAACCGCTATGAAAAACGGCACTTCAGAGCGGTTTGCCAGGCGTTTTTTGTTACAGTAGCTGTTTTTAACAGCTTTACTGTAACAATACATGAAATCTACTATACCAAAACCGCTACACAAAACCGCAAAACGCTAGCTGAAATGCTGCAGAAAAATAAGAAAAAGCGTTTCAAAATCTGCTAGCATTTTGCGGATCTGCTAGCGGTTTTTGGTGTGCACTAGGCCAAACTGTTGAAGTTGTTTGCAGCTAGATATGCTGTGTAAACTACCTAAACTTTAGATAAGCTATATAGTTACTTGTTATAGTTAGTTTTTCTTATCGAATCCATTTGAAAGATGATGTTTAGGATTTCATACACGAAATCAAAAACAGTAAAGTTTTTTATCCCTCTGCCTTTTTTTTTTTTTTTAAAATAGATAGGCTTTGATGTCTTATCAAATACATAATTTTTACTTGTCTGTATGCTGCAGATAAAGGTCAAACATTGTGGAGAGACGACATTTCGTCACTTGCAGCTAATGGAGGATTTGGACGCCCCATAGGCACTTATGCAAATATCGGCTATTTGGTGCCCAAATCAGAAATTTACACAACTCGTCTAGCCAATTTTTTATTGTTTTTGAAAATTAGAACGTTATTGAATTTTTTTTGTTTTTTTTGTGTTTACATTTTTTTTATTTTCTGAAAATTGTTTTGAAATGTATCATTTCAAAAATTATCAGGTTAAGAAGTGGGGTTTTAGGAATAGGCATCAGGAAGTGTGTGTGTGTGTGTGTGTGTGTGTGTGTGTGTGTGTGTGTGTGTGTGTGTGTGTGTGTGTGTGTGTGTGTGTGTGTGTGTGTGTGTGTGTGTGTGTGTGTGTGTGTGTGTGTGTGTGTGTGTGTGTGTGTGTGTGTGTGTGTGTGTGTGTGTGTGTGTGTGTGTGTGTGTGTGTGTGGGTTAGGCTTAGGTGTCAGGAAGGGGGGGGGGTAGACTTAGGTGCTAGGAAGGAGGGTTTTAGGCTTAGCGGTTAGGAAGGTAGGTTTCAAGGTTAGGCAACGAATGGGGGAGGGTATTGTGTGAAAGTAGTGTTAGGTTTAGCTGTAGTGAAATACCAGTTACATGTACTCATGTTTTACTATAGTATCGTCATTATCACTGTAATTATTTTTATTTTTCATTTGCGCCCAATTCACAATGATATATATTGTTTAGACTTATCTGCTTCACCCAGCACCCATTATTTTTTATGCCTCTATTTCATGCAAACCATTTTGCTGCAGCTTAGCTGCTCAAATATATTCATTATGTTATTTTGGTTACAGTTCCTCTTTAAATTGCTGGGATTACTTTATAGGTTACTGAAATGTACTTCTGAATCCTGCCGCTCCACAAATTAATACATTAACGAAATTAACACTTTTAAACACATTTAAAAAATGAAGTTGACTAAATGCATATTTAAAAAAAGTTTACCGAAAGAACAGGTACAAGATCATTTGAAACTGACTGGTTGTTTCCCTGTATAACAGAAAAATAAAGCATTATTATTACAATTGTGTTATTAAAAAAAATGCAAATTTGTCCAAGAGCCCATAGAATTCAATATTTTATAATTACGTGCAAGTCAGGTGTGTTAAACTGAGTTTATAACTAAAGGGACTTTTAGCCTACTGCATGCATAATGGAGTAAATTCGTAAAAAAAAAAAAAATACACATTACTTTCATTTCCCTGCTCTTTTCAAATAAGCCATTAGACCAAATTATTATGCAAATGTATATTTTTCTCTGATTTTCCTGAATAGTTGATGCAAGTGGCAGTTGGCATTATTTTGAGTCACTAGCCATTAGAGTATAATTTGAATGTTACTGAACAAACCTGCTTATGATAACGGTATATTTATAAAAAAATAAAAAACTAAAAATGCACGGTTACAAATTATTACGCACAAACGAGTTTCAAAACATTTTATAGGTCAAACTGAAAATGGACATTTGTTACATTTGCAGCACTAAGAGGTCATAGAGCTGCTGTTTGGATATAAACTGCCTCCCATCCTCATAGAATGTTTACTTAAGAATGCTCCAAAAGTTTTCAGGGGAGGATGGGAGCTGTACCATGAGTGTCTCTCCTTTTATGCTGATAGCAGCCATTGATGTAGAGGTATTTCTTGCAGCATGAGATTGTGCATGGTATGAAAATGTTTTTGTCACAGAAAGCATGGTTATTCTTTTTGTACCATGGAAGAAAGTGGTCAGTCAGAAGCTCCACATACTTTTCAGAGGTCATTTACACACCTTCAGGGACCCTAAAGGGACCAACCAGCTCCCTCCCAATGATTCCGGCCCAAACCATGACTCTGCCACCCTCTTGCTCACATTGCAGCCTTGATGGGGCCTGGTGACTATCCACCACTCCATCCTTTTGGAGCATCCAGGGTTGCTTTGACCTGCACAGATAGCCATGAGGCTACGGTGGGGAATTTTCAGGTGTTTTTTGTTATTTTTCTTGATGTTGCACTTCTTGTAAATAGCACTGTTAAACACCGTGCACTTTATGTACCCCTGATTAAGCCAATCCTTTTTTAAAGAGGTGAAACCTGTTGGATTGTGGTGGGGTGATGTGTGTATAGATTATAAGTTGTTAAATCATTCTGGAGAAAAGGTTAGACCATTATATACATAGGAGCCAGTGGGCCATATGCAATTCACTTTTTCACCTGAGTTTTCTCCTAGGTGATATTTTAAAACTTGTCAATAAAATCCGTTTTAAACCACCAGCATGCAAGAAAATACGCAAAATAATTTACATTTACATTTTCATCTACTTTTTAGTACTTTTTCATTTGTAAAATGCTGAAAAGTTATTTTAAAAAAGTTGAAAATGTATCTCCTAGGAGAAAACTCAGGTGAAAAAGTGAATTGCATATGGCCCAATATGTGCTGTTAGTGGTCTATACTGTGAATTCTATTCCCCCTCTCCCAGAAATGAGATATCGACAGAGACAGGCTTTTTATCTATGTATTTATTAAGTTACATTTTAAATTTAACATTTCTAGATGGGTAGAAGTTTGTGTTGATATATATTTATTCAGGTGTGAAATAACACTCAACAGTAAATAAGACTGCTTGAAAAATTGTTGTCATGTAGTTCTGGGCTCACTGCAGCCATTTCTACTCATGAGTATTGGTTTAGAGTGGCCGAATAGGTTTATGCATAACTGCAGTCCTCTGGAGGATCCTGCACCCTGATGCTTGTGGGACTCCAGAGGCACCAGCAGCTTCACCTACCTGTTTGCTGCTTTGTAATGGCATTTTAGCAGCTGCTCTCTTAATCCAATGTATTTATCTAGCAGAAACCTTCCTCATTTTGCCTTTATCTGCACAAACCTGTGTGTGCTGTGAGCCCACTACAAATCGTTTAACAGTATGATGATCATACTTACGTTTTATGAAATATCTGGTTTTTATACCTTGTCCAAGGCATTAAACTATTTCACACGTTTCAGCAGCAGTCTGTAATAGATAGAGATGAGCGGCATGGCGGCTGTCTCCGCGTCTCAGCCGGCGGCCGTCGCCGCGCAGTTACATGGTGGAGTTTTGCCTGGTCCTTCAGTTGCACATAGACTGAGGGCTACGCGTGCGCGCGCCAGGCGACAGGACCTTAATGCGAATAGAAGGGGAGTCAGCTGATCGGCCGGTCAGCTGATTCCAGCAGTGCTCCTGATTGGCTGAGTGACTGGGGCGGCGCTGTGGGGTGCTCTCAGTATATATAGGACCTGCCTGTCAGTAGCTCCTTGTCTGCTGTTGCAAATGCTACGTGTTAGCACTCAGACCTTAGTCAGATCCCAAAGTGTGCTAGAACCAGCAGGAGCTGGGGATCCACATTTAGTCAGATTCTGTTGATAGCTAAAGTACTAATTGAAATGTGTTATTTGTTATGACCGTCTGCTAGCCTTAACTACTCTTCTGCTTACTGATTCTGTGCTACTGCCTATCTGATCCTGTTGCCGACTCAGCCTGAACACTACTCGGATTCAAGCCTTCTGTCTTTGTACCGTATCTGTTCGTTTGTTGCCGAATCTGCTTGTCTGACTCTCCTGCCCTCACCAGTGAGCCTAGTCCCTGGTGAGGAATTCTCTGTACAGCTTAATCACCTGCTCCTCAGGTGACCAGTAGCTGCAGTACAGTCTTAATCACCTGCTCCTCAGGTGACCAGTAGCTGCAGTACAGTCTTAATCACCTGATCCTCAGGTGACTAGTAACTACGGTACTGTCCTCATCACCTGCTCCTCAGGTGATTAGGAGCTGCAGTACAGCCTTGATCTCCTGCCCCTCAGGTGATCACCTGCTGCAGTACAGTCTGAATCACCCGCTCCACGGGTGATCAGTATACGTTGTCTTACTGTGCACCACCCGCTCCTCGGGTGAACTGATTACTAGTTCATCTGCATCTCCAGCTTGCTGGAGTGCTGATCCCTGTGTTCTATAGAGATATCTCCCTCTACCAGCTTCTCTGGGGGAGTTGGTATCTCTATCTGTATTACTGTAGCACCAAACACCTATCTTTACATTTGGTTGTCCTGTGTCTCGCTATACTCGCATTATTGGTGATTCTGCAGATCACCACATAATCAGGTATAGTATCTGTATTATTGGTGATACTGCAAATCACCAATAATCAGAAAATCTGTTCTTGCTGACACCAATCGTTACACAGTCATTTTTCTTTTTTCATATTGCTTGAAAATGGTGGTCTTCTTAATAAGGTGGAACACCCTTGTTAGTAGTCTTTCTTTTTAATTGTCCTCACCTGGCAAACTAGTTATCAGAGGTGTCTGAGATTGATTTCAGAGATCAAAAGAGCCCTGAGACCAATCGTTACAGAACAGCAGACCAAACATTATGGACGCACTGCGTAGTCAGGTTGAAGTCCTGACCACTGGGGTAAACAATCTTACCGGGGTGATCAATACCCAACAGACTCAGATCACTCAACTGTCTGGGACAGTACAGGTACTTCAAACGGCTATTGATACAGTGCGATCCCCTTCAGTCACGGACCTTCGTATGTCCGTACCCGAAAAGTTTTCTGGGCATAGATCTGACTTTCAGAATTTCAGAAACCATGTGCTATCCTATTTTGAGTTGAGACCCAATCTGTCAGGATCTGAGAACCAGAGGGTAACCTTTATAAAGACCCTTTTGTCAGGAGATTCACAAACATGGGCATATAGTCTTCACACAGGGCATGAAGCATTATCCTGAGTTCAGGAGTTTTTTAAGGCCATGGCCGTTATATACGATGATCCGGATATTGCTATCACGGCTGAGAGGAAACTAAAGACTCTCAGGCAGGGTCGTAATCCAGTGGAGGTTTATGCCGCAGAATTTAGGAGGTGGGCTGTATCAGCTAGATGGGGAACGTATGCTTTATTAGACTGTTTCCTGTCAGGACTATCCGATGCAGTTTCTGATTTGATGTTAGGTCATCCTGAGCCTAAATCTCTAGACGAAGCAATTTCATTGGCGGTGCGGGTTGATCGCCGCCTTCGCTTTCAAAAACAAACCCGTGGCAGAAATGCTTTAAGATCTGTTTCCTACGCCTCTTCTCCACCCTCGTCACCTCAGGACGAACCGATGCAGATCGGTCAGTCTAGGTTAACACAAGTGGAGAAGAATCGCAGAAGGTCAGAAAGACTCTGTCTATACTGTGCTGAGGAGGGTCACATTGTCCAGAATTGCCCTAAAAAGTCGGGAAACGCTGCCGCCTAGGTGTAGTCAGAGGTAATACCCTAGGCGAGTGTGTTTACCTCTAGATAATAACCGCTTACACCTGCTTACACCTCCCTTGCTCCATTACCTGGGAGGGTCAGGCCATGGCCACAGAAGCATTCGTGGACTCAGGCTATGCAGCTAATTTTATAGATTTATGACTTTTTCAAAAAATTGGGGATTCCCTTACTTCCTTTAGACCTTCACACGATCACAGCGGTAGATGACTCTCCGTTACATTGTAGACAGCCTCTCTCCCAGACCCCCTTATTGTTGTGTAATATAGGGGTTCTACATAAGGAGAAACTACAGTTCTTTGTCCTGCAAATGGCAACCTCCACCATAATCCTCGGTATGCCTTGGTTGCAACTACACTCCCCTCAGATCGACTGGGCTTCAGGTCAGCTACAGAGCTGGTCAGCCCATTGTCATCATCATTGTTTGGAGAAAGTTGCTTTTTGTGCCACCAAGGTTCAGGTGAAAGGGGTGCCAGTGCAGTACGCAGAATTTTCTGATGTGTTTTGTCCAAAATCAGCAGAGAAACTCCCGCCACACCGGAGCTTCGACTGTCCCATAGAGTTAAGATCAGGTTGTATGCCCCCTAGAGGCCATCTCTATAATCTGTCGGGGCCAGAGAAGCTGGCTATGCAGGAATACATTAAAGAAAATTTGGCCAAGGGCTTTATCCGTTCTTCCCGGTCACCAGCAGGGGCTGGGTTCTTTTTTGTACAGAAAAAGGACGGTGGGCTTCGACCTTGTATTGACTATTGGGGTTTAAATAAGATCACAGTGAAAAATCGATATCCACTGCCTTTGATTGATGATTTGTTTGCTCAGGTGACTAATGCCAGTATCTTCTCTAAGCTAGACCTACGAGGAACATACAACCTGGTACGCATTAGGGACGGTGATGGATGGAAGACGGCATTCAACACGCCCGATGAGCACTACGAGTATCTGGTCATGACCTTCGGGTTGTGTAATGCTCCTGCCGTCTTCAAGGAGTTGATCGATGAAGTCTTCAGGGAAGTTCTGGGAAAATTTGTGCTAGTGTATCTGGACGATATACTGATTTTCTCACCCAATCTAACAGAACATCACAAACATGTGAAGTTCGTTTTAAGAAAATTGAGGCAGAACTCGTTGTATGCGAAGTTAGAGAAATGCCTTTTTGAAGTCACTAAGGTCCCTTTTTTGGGATATATTATTTCCACTTCAGGTCTCTCCATGGATCCTCAAAAAGTCGCTGCTGTATTGGAGTGGCCTCAACCTGTAGGATTGAAGGCACTCCAAAGATTTCTTGGCTTCGCCAATTACTACAGGAAGTTCATCTAAGGGTTTTCTTCTGTAGTGTCACCCCTCACCAACCTTACCAAGAAGGGGATGACACTTACCATTCGACACAGTAAAGGCACAGTCTGCCTTCGCTACCTTGAAAAAGTTTTTTTGTTCTGCTCCCATTTTGAGACGTGGATGTCACCTTCTTCTTCATTGTTGAGGTGGATGCATCGGAGATTGGGGTTGGGGCTGTGCTGTCTCAACGCTCTGGCCTTCAAGGCAAATTACATCCCTGTGCCTTCTTTTCTCGTAGGTTCTCTCCAGCCGAGGGGAACTATGATATTGGCAATAGGGAGCTCTTGGCCATTAAGTTAGCCTTTGAAGAATGGCGCCATTGGCTGGAAGGGGCAGAACATACAATCATGGTCTATACTGATCATAAAATTTGGAGTACATGGAAGTGGCCAAAAGAATTAGCCCCCGACAGGCTCGCTGGTCTTTGTTATTTTCAAGGTTCAGGTTTGTCATCACGTATACACCGGGAAGTAAGAATGTCAAAGCAGATGCATTATCTAGGTGTTTTGAGCCCGAGACAGTTCAGCCATCAACCCCGAGACCATCTTACCTCAAAGACTGGTGGTGGCAGACACGGAAACCTGGGAAGACTGGGCGGTTACCCTAGGGCCTTACCAGCAAGATATTCCAGAAGGGAAGCCCGAGGGGGTTCTGTTTGTGCCACTTCCTTTTCGCCTACAACTCTTGAAATTGTTCCACGCCCATAAGAATGCAGGGCATCCCGGGGCTGCTTGAACTCAGGACCTACTGGCCAGATGTGTATGGTGGCCTTCGTTGGCTCTTGATTGCAAAGAGTTTGTGAGAGAGTGCTCTGTGCGTGCCAGAAATAAACCCTCTCATCAAGCACCAGTAGGTACGCTACAACCTTTACCGGTGGCAAATGAACCATGGACCCACTTGTCTATGGACTTTGTAGGAGAACTCCTCAGGTCTGAGGGCAAGTCGGTCATCTGGGTGGTAGTTGATAGGTTCAGTAAAATAGCTCATGTTGTCCCTCTGAAGGGACTCCCCTCGGCCCAGGAATTGGCTGATCTCTTCATCCAGCACATTTTCCGGCTGCATGGCATTCCGGAGAATGTGGTGTCAGATAGGGGAGTCCAGTTTGTGTCTAAATTCTGGAGAGCCTTTTGCCACCAGCTCGGTATGGACCTGTCATTTTCATCGGGCTACCACCCACAGACCAATGGACAGACCGAAAGAGTTAACCAGTCCTTGGAGCAATTTCTCAGGTGTTACCGTATTTGGCGGCGTATAAGACGCACTTTTTCTCCCCAAAAAGTGGGGAGAAAAAGTCCCTGCGTCTTATACGGCAAAGGCAGGGAATCCCTGACTTACGAACGCCCGCCGATACGAACCGCCGACCCGCCGCCATCGGGGATTCCCTGCCTTTGTCCCCGCTGTGCCTGGCTTCCCCCCTGATGCGTCTCCTCCCTCCCCCTTGTGTCTCTGTGGCCCCCCCGTGCGAGCAGTGGCAACAGCTTACCTCCTCCATCTTGCCCGCGCCGATTGAAGACATCCGGCTTCTCCGTGCGGCTTCCTCTAGTGTCGGGCATCTAATGACGCGTCATTGATGACGCGTCATTAGATGCCCGACACTAGAGGAAGCCGCACGGAGAAGCCAGATGTCTTGATTCGCCGCGGGCAAGATGGAGGAGGTAAGCTGTTGCTGCCGCCGCTGCACTGGGGGGGCCACAGAGACACAAGGGGGGGGGAGGAGACGCGCAGGCAGGGACACGAGCCAGGCACAGCGGGGACACGGGGGATGCCAAACGGGCACAGGGGGCTGCCAGGAGGACACGGGGGC